>NW_028258381.1:31804372-31957510 GCF_053883595.1 Heterocephalus glaber
CAAGAGAAGAGAGAACAGGGCCTGGGCAGGTGGTCTTTCTGCAAGGTGCATTTCTGAGCCACACACTTGCAGCTGGCTGGTACCCCATGCCCCAGGCTGCCTTTGCCTCTGTGCCGAGGAGAGCACTGTCACATTCATCCCCTTGCCCTGGCTTGGGGCCGCTGTCTACAGGCAGTTTCACTGGGCCCAAATCATCTCAGCATCTGTAAAGCAAGACTCCATCCATCACCAAGTGCGGTCATGATGGAAGCAGCTGTTACCCAGACTTCACTCAGCTGGGGCGGTGGGAGAGCAATCTATCTCAGAGCAGCAGCCTGCCAACACCTAGCCTGTGCCTCTCAGAGGAGGAGGAATCTTTGGAACAAATGCTGGGCAGGCATATGGAAAATGGCTCTTTCATTCTTTCTAAAATAATGTCTAATGTCTTAATATATAAAATACTCAGAAGATTTGGAAAATCCAAGAGTATTTACACAGCGAAAATACTTCTAATGAAGAAGATAACCATCATTAATGTGTTAATATATTCTCTAGCATATATACTGGATATTTATACACATCTGTATCACCAGATGAATGGCAGCCGGGAGAATGAGTTGATTCATACAGCTGCCCTCAGCTTTGCCCAGTTGTCTCATCCAGTGATCCTCCAGATCCCTTTCAGAGCTGGGCATTTGTGGTCATTTGTGTCTTCTAGAGCTGGGCATTTGTATCCATGAGGTCTGGAAATACCTCTTCCCTGGTCTAGGTTCTCTCAGTGTAGAGCACTAATACACAGGAAGGATAGCAACATTATCTAAATCCAACACATCGCATGGGAAAAAGTTCAAGGAAACACTTCAGGTCAAAAGGAAAAAAAGTCAGGCATGGTGACACATGCCTGTAGTCCCAGTACTCTGGGAAGCAGAAGAAGATCACAAGTTCAAGCCCACCCTGGGCTACTTGGAAACTTTGTGAGGCCCTGCCTCAAAATTAAAGGGCTGGGGATGTGGCCCAGTTGGAAAGCCCAGAGTTCAGTCCCCAGTACCACAAAAAACAAACAAAACAAAACAAAACAAGGAGACGAGACAATATAGGAAGTTAGAAAACAGTTAACAGACTTCAGTTTGAAGAATAAAGAGGAAAGAAAGGCTGGATTTAGAATCTGAATTGAGGTTGAATTAGATCTATTTCCCTTATCCTCAGTAACTAGAGCTCACTGCAATTCTTTTGAGTAGCACCCTCCCCCTCCACGTGCTCTCTTTAAAAATCTCCTTACAAGAAAAGAAGAGGTGAAAGACCCAGCCCTCACCTTCAAGGAACTCTGTGAGAATGTGATGGACTTGAGAAGGTCCAACATCTTCAAGGACTCATTGATGAGAATTTCCGTCATCTTCAAGGCTTCTTTGGTGAGAAGGTCCATCATCTTCTACAACCAGGATTGTCAACTTCAGCATCACTGACATTTGGGGCCAGGCCACTCCCTGTTGAGCAGGTCACCGTAAGCTTTTAGGAAGTTTAGCAGCATCTCTGGCCTCTACCCATCAATGTCAATATTGACAGTGTCAATACCAGTAAGACCTGTGCCTCTTCCCTCAGTGATGGCAACCAAAATATCTCCAGACAATTTCCTTTGGAGGACAAAACCACCCCAAACTGAGAACCACTGAACTATTAGTAGAAATGACTATTTGCAGCATCCCTAGGGAAGTTAGAACCAGGAACACCCTAGATGCCTGGGCTTAGGAGGAAAAAGGAAATAAACATGGATCAGAGTTCATTTATTTTAATCCCTCTGACAACCTTCCCAGGTTGGTCTTATTGCTCTGATTTTATAGGTGGGAAAACTGAGGCTCAGAGAGGATCAGTAACTTGCCCAAGGTCACACAGCAGGTAAAGAGCAGAACAGCGTCTTCTACAGTGATGTAGTTGGCCAGAGAAATAATAGTTCTTGGAATTAGTAGTAAGAAAATCTTACAGATTCTAAGTGTATAAATTATAAATTTAAAAACCTGGAACATGGAGCCATAAGCTTAAAAGGAAGCAGGCTTAAGTGACACCAAAACTAGCTAATTTCAGAGAAAGGATGTTACCCACTTCCAAATCCTTCTGTTTGTTTAGAATGGCTTCGTCAGCAAGATTGTCATTGGAGTATTTTGCGTGCTGATTGAACCCTGCAATTAAGCCCTCCTTGATGAAGGCATGTTAGGGCTAATTTTAAATCTGATTAGCATCAGTGCGACATCCACTTGAAGATGCCTTTCAAACAAGCTGCAGTGTTTCTCTCAGGGATGTCAGCGTTGGAGTTTATTCCCACACATGTCTACAGCCTTGTCTTCCTGTCCCACCACTGTAAACCCTTCCAGACATGGCGGGTTCCCAGCATGTTAAAAACAAAGCCCGAGTGCATCTCCTGAGAGCTCAGAAATGCCTTGGCTTCTGAGTGCTGGCCTGCCTCGGAGAACAACAGAAAATTGAGCATCTAATCAGATTAGAGAAAGAAATGCTCTCGGGCTGTGTCCTGAGGTCCCTTGACTTGAATCGTCCTTCAGTAATAACAATAATACCTGGCTTGTGTGGCCTCTGCTCCATCGTGAAGGGATAGAGGCAGAAAGGGATTGATATGGATTACTAGAATGCCTCCTGATCCTAAAGCCTTCCACCGTCTCTCAGATCTTCTGGTCTTTCTTTGAATAAAACATGTGTTAAGAAAGACAGAAATCTTGAAGGCTAGTCTCTGAAGACCCATGGAGGCAACGGCCAGTCTACCTCTGCTGCATAGGATGACACCAAGCCCAGAGAAGCGTGGCAAGTCACATCAAGTGGGACAGCACAGGGCAGGGCTAGTGCTGTGGAATGAATTCTAGAATCTGCACTTGGCCTGGATCTGGGGCTAACCCTCCTTTTTCTGACTCTGTTTTCCCAGCTGTTTTCCATACTTTGCCCTTGAGATATGACACATCCCTGTAAACTATTATCTTTTGCACACATTCCTAGTGCTGTAACAAGAAAACTAAAAGCCCTTCATGTTAGGATCCTATGTCTGTCTTCAAGTCCATCTCATTCACAGTGAAGGCCTGTAAAAGTCCAGAGATAGCAAATGATGAAAGAGACATCTGGCAAGTGAGAAGACACGGCACCTCTCTCTGCTTGGATGTGGGGGTGAATCTGAGGGAACTGTCCACAGTGGATCCAAGGTCGCTTGCTTGATTGACTCAATTGGCAGGAAAGATGTCAGCCAGCACCAGGAACATGAGATGGGCCTGTGTGGAGTTGGAGGAGGAGCTCTGAGGGAAGATGGTTGCTTCAGTTTAGGTCATTGAGAATTAAAGAACCCCTGAGACATTCCAGAAAATACACACTGGCAGGTCAACTCCTCACTACCCTTCTCTCTGTTCACTTGGACATGTAGGATCCCTGCTCCCTTGTCCACCCAGACTGCTTCTTTTTGGGAAGGGGATCTATCTTAGTCTGTTTTGTGTAGCTATAAGAAAATACACGAGGCTGGGAACTTTATAAGAAAAGGGACCTATTTTGCTCACATATTGGAATTTGAAAGTGCAAGATCAGGCAGCCCCAGCTGGTGAGGGCCTTCTGATGGTGGCAGGTGACATCATATGGCAGAAATGTGTACAAAAGAGGGATGTCACATGGAGAGACAGGAAATAAGGGGGTGAGGTGGAGGTGAAGGGGACCAGGCTAGTTCTTTTATAACAGCCCACTTTCTTGAAACGGATCTATTCCCAAGAGACTTGACCCATTCCCAGAAGACAGCATTGATCCATTTATGAGGATCCTCACAATCTAATCACCTTCACCTCTTAAATGTTTCACCACCTCAACATGGCTATGTTATGACATTAAGCTTCTAGCACATGAACCCTACCCGAGCCATAGCAGGAGCTAAGGGGAAATGGCAGCCAGGGTCATACAATTAGATGGTTGGCAGTATGGGAAATGAAGGAGGTGAGTCGGGAGAAGCTCCTGGTTCCTTCATCGCGTCTAGAGACTGACTCTTACTTCTGGAAAACTGGCTAGGCTGCAGCTTTGACCGCCAAGCTCGATGTGGAGGACCTCCGATCACAAACCTGAAGAACCTCAGGACCCAGAGGTCCACAGCCTCTGCAAGGAACTTCACTTGTTTTTTGTATTGTTCATTATTGACATTTTAAAATATCTCAACTTCAAAATTTCTTTTTTCATGTCTTTTTAGTGTGTGTTATCCTTTTGATTTTTTTTTTTTAGCTCAGTTTGTTTTTCTAACATGGCTTATTTAACTGCTTTCCTATTCAGTCTTCAGCCTTCTGGGTTGCAGAGCCAGGACTTCCTTTTTAAGTATTTTTTCATGTTTTCATTTTTAATATTCTGCCTTACATAAATTTGAAATTGTTTTGGTTTTCATTTTAGCTTTTGAGCTTCAGGTTTTATTTTTAGTTGCTTAAATTATTAATCATTGAACCTTTCACCTGTTCAAGAAATTTGGTTTAAATTTGAATCATTTAACTGATCTTGAATCCTTTGATGATCTTTTCTGTTCTTTTAGGTTTTTAAAAAATTCCTAACCTTAAGTTCTTAGCCTGTCCCTCCCAACCATTGTCGTACTAATTTATCTCTTTTTAATACCCTTTTTTATTTATTCTTACTTTACATCTAGTATTCCTCCTACTCATTTGTTATTGCTGTTTTTGCCCATGTTATATAATGAGCTAGGTTTTTACATAAAGAATCTGGATAGAATTACCCCAGTCTCTGCACTAAACAGAGAATAGTTATCCTTTACTTTTTAGATATAGACTCTGCTTCCCTCTGGATGACCCCTGTAGATTTTTCTACATAGATTTTACAAAATGAATTCTAAAACAATGTGTGCACCCATGCACTCACATTCACACTTCTTACTTTATACCACAAAATGCCTTCCTCATCAATAATTCTGCCTCTCCTGACAGCACATCTGCGGTCTGGGAGGATGGTATATCACTTAATCACATTATAAGGAGAGGTAGGTTTATCTCTGGCTGAATAATTCAAAAAACAGTAGGAGAAAATGATTTACATATGCTGTAATCTTGCCCAGGAAAAATGGATTCCATGGGAGCAATGGCATAAGAAATCAGACTAATTTTTAGAGGTGATCTGAATGCAAAGTCAAAGCAGATTGGGGGGAGCAGAGTGAGAGTTAGAAGTTCTTGAGACTTACCTTTCATCATGAGTTGAAGACTCCATTGTAAATGCTGTCTGTCACACACTGACTCCTTTCATCCTTATAACAGCACTATCTGTGGCAGACACTACCTTCTCTCCCTGGTATTATTCATTTCACTGATTGAAAAGCTAAGTAAGGTCCATAGAAGTTGAAAAATGTGTCCTGGACAGGCACTAAATGTTAGAGCCAGGTAATGAGGTTGTTCTCTCTGGCTCTAAAGTGTGTTCTCTAAATACTACCTTCTGCTCCCTCCCTGGGTAAAGGTGAAAGAGCAAAAGATTGTGGACTCTAAAGTAGAACACAGGAAATGTGCTCCATGAACAAAATCAGACCATTTAGAAGACTGAGGAGTCTTATAAATCAGAGGCTGAAGAGCTCCACTGGTTGCCTTTGCTCCTGGGGCAATCTGGAGGTCAGTGAAAAGCAGAAGCATAAGACATTCACAGTTGACCCAGCTTGGTTCAGCTTCATTGTGTCAACTTGATTGGCTTTGGGATCCACCTAAGCAATTAGGACAGCACACTTCTGGGTATGTTTGAGTGGGTCATGGAGGTATGACCTTGGTGATAGTATGTAGTCTCTGGGCCCCTTCTTTCTGACTCCAAAGAATGTACAGAACAATAGGGGTGATTTCCATAGGCTAGGATCCCTGTTCTGGCATTGTTCCCCTGTTCTCTGCTTCCTGACTACCATGAACTAAGCGGCTTTCCTTCCATCATGATGTTCCTGTCTTGGAGCCAGCCAACCATGGACTGAATCCCCTGAAACTATGAGCCAAATTAAATCTCTGCTCCTTAAAGTTTTGAGTGTCAGGTATTGTGTCTCAGTGATAGAAATGCTGACTAATGTGCCATGTAAGGGAGAACAGGTGTCACAATAGGCCTAGAAAGAGAATCAAGGTGTGACTAGCCAGAACAAGATCACACAAATGAAAGCTATGTATACAGAAGCTCCAACTTGATTTGGAGATAGGTATGGTCTTCTTGGGCTGTCACAGCAAACTCTTACAAAGGAGGTGGCTTATAAAACAAATATGTTCTCCCACAGAGGTGCAGGCCAAAAACCTGCAATCAAGGTTTGAGCAGAACTGGTCTCCCATTGCTTTCTGATGGTGACCAGCTGTCCCTGATGCTCTCTGTCTGCAGCTGCAGGACAGCAGCTACAGCCCCTACAACCTCTGCCTCTGTCACCACATGACCATCTTCATATGGTGTTTACGTGTGTGTGTGTGTATGTGTGTGTGTGTATGTGTGTATGTGTGTGGTGTGTCTCTTCCTGGGTACCCCTCTTCTAATGACCCTAGTCATAGTGGATCCAAGCCCCACCCTACTGTGCTAAGACCTCCTCTTAATGGCATCACAAAAACCTATTTCCAAATACAGTCACATTCAAAGTTTCAGGGAAGAGTGTGAATTTGGGACATTATTGCAAAACAGACTGTGAGCCTCTGTCACCAGGATCTCAGCCCAGGGTTTTCAAAGTGGACCATAATGTGGAGTCACTTGGATGCTTTGCTCAGTCCTGCAGCTGCATCCAACTCTGGAGATGCTGATGTATTTGGTCTCCATTCAAGCTGGTGTTTAGGATTTTCAAAAGCCGGGATCAAGCACTACTGCCTAAAAGCAGTTGGAGCTGAGCACTGACTCCAGTGTTGCAACAACTTAGAAAATTGGGGTGGCTTCACCTCATGACCCATGGATTTGGAAAGCTACTGGACGGCAGTGCAAGGAGCTCTGACTTGGTCTCACACACTGGTTTAGATGCAGATTCCTTTCATTGGGTCCTCTCTGAACCTCAGGTTCTTCTGTTAAAACATGGTTGGGCTAGATGTGTTCTGAACATCATTAATGCAATTAAAAAACACTTTGTGTCACTTTATTGAATTTGTTATTTGCAGATATTCAACATATGCTGTTAAAGGGAATCTTAACCTCTGTGACTTCCACTGGAAAATGAGAATGAATTCTCGGTAACTGACTCACCAGTCTATATACTTGATGGAGATAGAGCCCATGTGCATTTTCACAACCAACTACATAGCACTCAGCACTGTGCTGACCAGACAGGGAGCATTCAAAAATAGTTGTTGACAAATAGATTGGTATATGCCTAAGGGCATGGTGGTTCTTGCCTATTAATCCTAGCTCTGTAGGAGGCTGATGCAAGAGGACCACAAGTTTGAACCCAGTCTTAGTAACTTAGTGAGATCCTGTCTCAAAATAAAAAATAAAAAAGGGCTAAGGATGTAGCTCAGTATGAAGGCCCTGGGTTCAATCCCCAGCAACAGGGTAGGGTGAGGGGCAAGAAATATGCTAGTACAGATTAACCTACTGTAAATCCCACCCAGGGGTATGGCTACAGGAATCAATTAAACTCAATAACAAAACTGGGTCAGATGTTTTGAAAATAGTAAGTTCTGACTCCTTCTCTTGTTAGTTGAAAAGTACATAGAGGTCTGATTGATCTCTCTGAAGCTCACTCCTCCCATCTGTAAAATGGGGATGACAGTTCTCACCTACTGAAGGGGCAGTAAAGTTGTGGGTAATGTAGACAAAGTTCAGAGCCTGTTGTTGGCAGTACATAGTGAATTATTTATGTAGATATACCTGGCCCTATTGTTGACATTAAAAATGAAAACACCTTAGGCTGGGGATGTAACTCAGTGGTACAGTCTCTTTTTAGCATGCATGAGACCCAAGGTTTCATTTCCAGCACTACAAACAAATTTTTAAACACTTCTAGGGGATCATGAAGAAATCTATGTCTAATTTTGGCTCAAGGACTAGAATATTATTAACTAAATTCAGCAAAGATCCCCTTTTAAAGTGTTAATGTTTAGTACTGTTAATAATTAAGAATTACATCTATAGAAACTTCAGCCTTTTGTAATATTGTACACTAACTTGTCAACAAATGTGAATTGTGATATCATATATTTGATGCAAAATTCTGTATGTAACTAGTTTCAAAGAGTGACCAATAGGATCAATAGTGTACTTCATAGCAGGTTCTTTATTGCTCTGTCACAAATCACAAAACTGCGCTTAAATTAGCCTTCAATTATCATTTCAATCAGAGTGCAGGAGGAGCAGAACAGGGCAGTTCTGGCTGAGAGTCTCCCAAGAGGCTGCAGGCAGGATCATGGCTGGGCTTTGGTTTGCCCAAGGCCTGTGGCTGCTTCCCACATGGCTTGCTATTGTGACCAGCAGGATGAAACTGGCTGTTGGCTGGAGGCCTGAGTTCCTTGCTAGGATGACTTCTCCACAGGGCTCCGGAGGGTCATAAAGGCTCAGCAGGTGGCTTCCGAAAAGGGTGTCCAAGAGCATGCAAAGAGGGAGCTTCAACAAGTTTTATGATCCGTTTCAGAAGTCACACTTGACTATATTTGCTGCATTCTAGTTACAAAAATTAACCTGTTTAATCTAGGAGTGATTATTGGGATCACTCGAAGACTGGTCTGTAGACCACTTGCATCATTGTGTCTGTCAAAATCATGTATTCTTGGATCCCACTTACATTTTCCACACACTTCCTAGATGATCTCATGGTCTACTCTAACATTTGAGGCCAACTGGTTAATCCTTCTTAAACATATCTACCTATAAACTTTTACACTGTTATAGAAACGCTGGTGTACTTGTGAATGATTGTTCTGGGGAGTGAGATGGAAGGTTAGGGGCAAATAACACTTTTTAAATAATAAGCCGGTGTTAATTTTCTGAGGAGAAGTTTAATGAAATGATTTTTAAAATGTTATTACACAATCCCTTTGGATACTTTCCTATGATGTCTGAATCTTTTGGGACTTTAGGGTAGAAAGTAGAACAAGTTCCAAGAGCATAGCCTCTAAATACTGATGCTGTCTCCTCCTACATTAAGTCAGAAGTTAGAATTCCATGGAGTCCCCCTAAAGGAAACACGCCTTTTCTTGCCCTGCCATGTGCCTCTTCAAAGTGTTGCAAACTAATCAAGGAGAGGAAAGGTGGCCCCATTTCCCTTCCTACCCCTCCTTCCATTTAGGTCTTGTACATCTGCAGAAGAGAGATCAAACGTTTTGGCAGAGGACTCACTGCTGCCAGTGATTGAGGATGTTCTTGTTTTAACACCCCAGCTACTTTTATTGTCCTACTTTCCACATTTATTTACACAGCCCAATGCCACTTCCAGAGATGTTTCCAGATCATAGCTCCCCAACAGATTTTAACTGGTCAAGGCCAAAAGCTGATCAGAATTCTCTCCAGGGATTTTAGTGGCCAGACGAACAACTAGGTTAAGTATCGAAAGACGAATGGAGGGAAGAGAGAAGGGAGGAGACAGGGAATTTGTATTCATATAGTTGGGGGATCACATAGTGCCGTGGGCCTATCTACTTTATTATTATAATGTCTCATTATTAACACTTCTTTGTTCTTCAAGAAGGTAGAAATGAACAGGTCGACTCCCCCAGACTCTGTACCCCAAATCACTCTTGTGTGCAGGGGTCTCCTGACTCCCTCTGGCTTTGTTCTTCCCCTATTTAAACAAGTCTGTTTCACTGGGACAACCTAGTGGCAAACACCCCCTTAAAATACATCTGTAAAAGTATCATTAATTATCTCTCTAGGCCACAATCCTAGATATAGAATTACTAGATCAAAGAGTATGAACAACTTTGAGAACCATGATTCATGTCCATTTGTTAGAGAAGTGTTACCTTTTTCCTGATGGATTGCTTCTTTTAGACAAGTGGTCTGTAACAGGCATGTGTTTGTGGGCATACAAATAACTTAGAAATAACAGAGCTCTAGTGCTTTGCAATGTATATAAAATTTTACACCCCCTAATCTACTGGTTTGGCTTCAAATGTTTAAAAGTGGCTCACTATGGTCCATCAAAGCTTTTGATGGCAGTCATGCTCTATTGAAAGCTGAGTATCCCTGACCCAGGGAAACCAAATCAATGCAGAAAATATAGTTTTGATGATCCAGGTGGCCAGTGTCAATTGATAAATAAAGAATACATTCATCTTGATGGTTGTAGAAAGCCAGGTCCTGGCATAAATTATCTTTACACTGTGGAGGGTTTTAAAAATTGAGATATAATTTTGACACCATAAGATTCACTTTTTTTTTTTTTTTGGTACCGGGGATCGAACTCAGGTCCTTGCACTTGTGCAGCAGGCGGCGAAATCACTGAGCTAAACCCCCGACCCATGATTCACTTTTTAAAGTGAACGATCCCATGGTTTGTAGAATATTTACAATGTACAATCAATATCACCATCTAATTCCAGAATATTTTCATCCTTCCAAAATGAAACCCCTTGGTTGTTACTAATCATTTCCCATTTCTCCATCCTTCCAGCCCCTGCCAACCAACAATCTGCTTTCTGTCTGCCTGGATTTGTCTATTTTGGACATTTCATATAAATAAGATAATGTAGTGTATCACCTTGGTGACAGGCTTCTTTCATTTATCATAATATTTTCAAGGTTCATCCAAGCTCTAGCAAATATCAGTACTTTAGTCCTTTTAATTGTAGAGCCATACTTTATTCTATGGATATACCATATTTTGCTCATGTGTTCATCTGGAGAGAATCTTATATAAGCTTTTATGTCACTGTTTAGGCAGAAAAGAATGCCAGTCATCACTGTATGCCTTGATGAATTCTTGCCATGTGAGTTACCAGCACCCAGATGGAGAGGCAGGGTGTCACCAGAATCTCCAAAGCTGCTCCAGTCCCTTCTTCATCCCTAATCACTTTCCAACCATAACCACTTCTAACTCCATAGGTCAGTTTTGCCTGTTTCTGAAATGTTTGCAAATGAAAACATACAGCATATGGTCTTTTGGGTTCTTTCCCTTAACATTGCACACATTTGTGAGATTCCTCATGTTGTAGCATATAGTTGTGATTGAATCTTTTTCAAGACTCTGTGGTTTTGCATTGTAGGAATGTATATCACAATTTACTCAGCTATTCTACTGTTGGTAGTTATTTGGGTTTTAATTTTTAGTTATTTCTAATAATTCTGTTATAAATTCTTATATATCTTTCTCAGTGAGTTGTGTACTCATTTTTATTGACATCTAGGAGTGCTGACCCATATGATGTGCATATGTTCAGTTTTAATAGATACTAACTAGAAGATATTTTTCAAAATGGTTATATCATGACACTGTCACTGGAAGTATATATGTGTCATGGTTGTGGAAGCCAACACTGAATATTGTCTACCTTTTTAATTTTAGCCATTCTGGTGAGTGTATACTGGTATCACATTGCAGTTTGAAATTATTTTCCTAATGCAACTGAAGTTTAGCATTTTTTCATATAGTTATTTTTTCATATAGCTACTAGAAGCCATTTATTTTAAGTTGTCCATTCAGTGATTTCCTCCATATTTCTACTGAATCGTCTGCCTGTTCATAATTCATTTGAAGGCATTATGAATATTTTTGTGTTAGTCACTTTCCCATCTCTGGGATACAATACGCAACACCCATAATTTAAAGGAGAAAAGGTTATTTGGCTCACAGTTTTGGCATTCAGTCCATGGTCGACTGGCTCCAAGGCAGAAATGGCATGGCAGAATGGCATGGTGGAGAAAAACTGTTCACCATGTGGTGGCCAGGGAGCAGAGAACAAGGGGAGGAGCCAGGGGCAAGAATACACCCTTCCAGGTCACACGTGTAGTGATCCACCCCTTCTAACCAGGCCCCAACTTCAAACAGCACAGTCCGATTAACTCACCAATGGATGAATCCACTGATGGGCATAGCACCCCATCATTTAATCACCTTCCAAAGCCCACCTCTTGGCACAAGACTTTTGGGGGACATTTTAGATCAAAATCATTACAGTCTTCTACTCTGCAATGTGTCTTTTAATTTTTTTAATGCTATCCTTTGAAATAGTCCTTCATCTGAATGTAACTCAGTTCACCAATGTTTTCCTGTCTGGTTGATGATTGTTAAAAATATATATTTAAGAAACCTTTCCCTCCTCCAGATCATGATATTGTGTGATTTTTTCAAATTTTTAAACATTTTATTGGTACATTAGCACGTTTGTAGTACATAATGATTACATTCAT
Organism: Heterocephalus glaber; assembly: GCF_053883595.1. Taxonomy (NCBI): domain Eukaryota; kingdom Metazoa; phylum Chordata; class Mammalia; order Rodentia; family Bathyergidae; genus Heterocephalus; species Heterocephalus glaber. The sequence continues at coordinate 31,816,637 of NW_028258381.1, forward strand.
CGTGGGGAGGTGGTGCCTGCACATAACTCATCTTCATGCTTTTTACTTCCCCTTTTCCTCCCCTCTCTCCTTCATCCCTCCATCTCCTAGTCCCCTTCCCATTTGTAAAAGATTATATTTTGATATTGAAATGTTTATTATTTCTTTACTTCATACTAAATAGTGAGTGTACCTCTGTTCTGGCCCCATCCAGAGGGCAGACAATATATTAGAAATGTTCTGAATGAAAATAATAACAAGGCAACAAATCATACCATAAAGTTTTCCAACACTTCGCCAAATCTGCAGCCTCTTCTCTGTTAGTATTTAAAAGAACATAATCTAGAATTGTCACAACCAGTGCACCTTGCTGTATCTCTTTAAGTCCTTTCCAACTGTTACATCACCCCCGTCTGTGACAATGATTAGTTGGCACTCATTAATCTCTGTCTTTTCATCGAAGTATAATCCACACTTCATGACTCTACTAAGTCAGTTTGTAACCAGTCCAGGAGGGAGTAAGGAATTTCTGGAAAGGGCAGGACAGCAGTGTTCAGACAGATTTCTCTTCCCATCTGACCCTTTCTTGATGATGCCAAGAGTTCTTTCAATTACCAATCTGCTGACACTTTGAGCGTCATTATAATTTATGTTGCAGGCAGTCTAGAGGGCAGGAAAGGGAAATTAGCCAGATTTTCGGTGGCATTGTACTGCCTCATGAAACAGAAGGGCTGTACACAGGCCAGCTTTTCTCCATGGGTTGCCATCCCCCCTCAGTTCACCCCAGTATGCTGAGGATAGGCATGAAGATGACTTGAATGACCGATTCTGATACTGCAACATGCTGCACAATGCAAAGAAGGCATAAATTCAATGCTGTGAAGCATAAGATGAGTTTCACAGCCAGATTTGGAAAAAGGACTGATTTTTGGATCCTCAGAACAGCTGGGGTTTTTGCACTGTGGGAGGCAGTACAGGGTCCAGTTACCTGTTCATTTCTTCTATGTGTCTCTGGTGACAGAAAGCGCTGTTGGAGCTTTCAGAGAACACTGAAGTGTGTGCAGACTCACGAAGCAGGGCTGCTGGAGGGGTGGGACAGTGAGGGAAGGAACAGGCAGGCAGAATGGCATGTATCTGCCCCGTGAGCCTCACACATTCACACAGCAGTCGTGGGTTATGAAGACAGAACTCTGTGGGTCACTTCCAGTGGCTGCACAGGAGAACTGCCTGAGAAATGTGACAAAATCTACTTGATCTGGTCTCCAAAATGTGATTCCTTTAGAATGTGGGGAAAACCGGTGGATAGAAAGCTAAGTGTAAGAAATGCTTGTTAAAAAAAAAAAAGCAACCACGTGGGTAGGGTTAAGGATTTCTCAAATATTACCTATACAGTGGGTACTAATCTTTCTTTTATAGCCCATGAAGCAATATTTCAATAAAATGATCTGCAAGAGTGTTTTCTACTGCTTCTCAAAAAGGGCCAGGGAAGTTGGGTGGGCAATGTGTTGAAGGGAAGGCCACTCTCCTGGGCACTGTTTCTGGGAGCCTTCATCAGGCAGCAGCTGCAGGGCTGATAGGAGCTCTTTAGGGAAGGAGTTTTTTGCTGGTCCATTTTGCTACCTTATTACCTTGCTCTTGCTGTTTTCTGCCTGGACTTCTTGTCTGAAGCTCTTCCCATGGCTTGCTCAACACATACATCATTTATCAGAGACCTTTTTGATCACCTGTTATGGTTTAGATCTAGAAGTTTCTGCCAAAGTCTCTGTGTCCAGAAATGGGGCTTTTGGAAGCTGACTGGATTGTGGGACTGCTGTCTTCATCAGTGGATTCATCCACTGATGACTGTGCTGTTAGGAGGTGGGGCTTGGTTGGTCCCCGGGGTGTTAATTGGAAGGGTATGTTCTTATCCAGGCTCCTCCCCTTCCTCTCTGCTTCCTGGATGCCACAGGATGAACACCTGTCCTCTAACAGCCCCTACCACCATGCCATTTTTGCCTTGAAGGTAGACTATGAACTGAACCCACTGAAACCTGAGATCCAAATAAACGTCTCCTCCTATAAATTGCAGGTGTTGGCTGTTTTGTCTCAGCAATAGGAAAGACTAATGCACCACCCTATCCAGAGGAGTTACCTCTTGTGGCCACAAATCTAGTTATCCTAATTCTAGTCATCTATTCCTTTCTTCCATGGATGTTGTCACAAGGTACATTTACCTTTTTAAATTCTGTTTTCCATTTTATGGCTTGTCACCAATAAAATGAACTCATGAGAGAGCAACTTTGTCACTCTTTTACGGTGTTATTCATGGAGTCTGAAACCTGGGGCTGGTCTTGTAGGTGATTAAACAACATGTGTGGAATAAATGAATGATAGTGACAAAACACTCACTGAGAATTACTGGCCAACATTCTGGATTATAAATGGCACATTTTAAGTTGACAAAAGCATCAGTATATTGCAAGTTCTGGAGACAGAGTAGTTTCTGATAATTAATGTACAGACCTTCTCACTGTGATGCTGGCATGATGTGTTAGTTATCTATTGCCTTGTAATAAATGACTCTAAAACCGAGCACATGAAACTAAGAACCATTTATTATCTTACATTTTCTGAGGGCTTGGGATCCAGGCCTGGCCAAGCTGGATGCCTCCTGGTCAGAGTCTTGCAGAGGTTGCAGACAAGTTCTCAGTTGGGGCCACAGTCTCAGAAGAACAGACTGAGGCTGAGGATCTACTTCCACACTGACTCACATGGCCACTGGCAGAAAGTGTTATCTCCTCCCCATGACAGCCACTCCATAGGACGCTCACAGCACCAACACATCATCCTCTGGAGCAAGTGATCCAAGAGGGGAACACAAGCAAATTCAAGAGTGCCCAAGACAGAGGCTGCAGCCTTCTACTGCTTGATCTCATGAGTGGCACAGCATCACTTATGCCATATGCTGTTGGTCACACAGACCAACTGGGCACAATGTGGAAGGAAACTATGCCCCAGGATTCGAGGCAGGGATCTTCGGTAACCATCTTAGAGGCTGGCTGGCCCACGTGGTGAAGAAAGGTTTCTCCATTTTGGTCTTGTCCCCTGGGGTCCCTGGATAGTCTAAGATCTGCTGCTTAGAATGGGAGGTCCTGCTCTATTCTTGCTCCAGGCTCATCTGTGTTAAGAAGTTTCTGCAAGCAGAGTCCTTCATCCTCAGCTTACGAACCAGTCCACAATTCACTTTAATTATGCACCTCTTCAATGATCCAAAGCTTTTATTTCCTTCAAATGCAGCCTGTGAAGTACTGGCCACTGATGACTTTTGTCCTAAAGTAGGATCTTTTGCAGGATGTGGCCTCTCTACTGAAGAAGTGGAGCATCTCCCTTCTGTGCCATGAGTGATTGTCCTGGTTTCAGCCTGCTCTGTGGAGTGGGAGGTGGGGTTTCTCCTGCTCTCTTTGGAAGGCAGCAGGCTCTTCAGGACAGACATGTGAATGCTGTGAAACATTACAAAGGCCTAGCCAAACACCTGCCTTTCTGCAGCAATCAGATGTTTACTCATTCAGTGATTCAGCTAATGGATGTCACAGTGAATGAGGAAGTGTGATCAGAATATACACTGAATGTTTAGATTCTTAAAAAATGTATTATAACAAAAGACATGTTACCTTTAATCCCCCTCAGAATACCCCCTTCACTTCCAACACACTTGTCTCGTTGTTCTTGCCACTTTGTGAAGCAGCTCTGAAGTCCCCTTTCCTGACTCCCTTTATGAGATATGATTTTTAAAAATACAGTGAATGCTGCTGCTGAGTGCCATCCAATAGAAAGGTAGGCTTGTAAAAACATGATGGTGTTTACCTTACTCACTATATCAGGTGCTATGTGACTTCTGGCTCTTCCCCAAAGTCAAAATAACCATGAAAAGGAACTATGCTGAATGGATTCAGGATACTGAGGCAGCCACAACAGCACCACTAAAGATACTCACGAAAGAGGACTTTCAGAGCTGCATCAGAAAGTGTCCAGGATGATGGGATAAGTATTTTCAAGGCAAAGAGGGAGTATTTCGAGGGATAGTAATGGCAGTATGTCTTTTACTGCAATAAATATCTTTCAATTTAAACTTTCACTATCATTTCCACCCTAACTCATATGAAAACAAAACTTGATTCATTTCAAGGACTAGTTAGAAGTTTCTGAAAAAAGCTAGACATTGTTTCAGAATATTTGAGTTCAGTTTCTCAATCTTCACTTTCAAGTTCCTTTTGTGATTCTGATGAACAAGATAATTGGAAACGCTTGCAGCAGACTAACCTAACCCTAAGAAGCAGTAAAGATGCGTTAAAACAAATCATATCAGAATTTCATATGTGCTAACACAAGATCCTAGAAGCAAATAAGATGCTACCTATTTCTGTAACTTGGGCAATGTCCAGAGAATGAATTTCCCTAACACCCTGGTTTTCCCTCTCTTCCTAGTTCCTAAACTCCTATATACATACTTTGTCTTTCTGAATTGGGATAGAATTGAGGAAATTGGTTCCTCCCAAATCTCATGGAATGGGTTCTTTAACTGTCAAGAAGTTTTATTACCAGAGAAGGGGATGGAGAACAGTATAAACAATGCCAAAAGACACTTGAGTGCACTGACGTGGAGAAGTTACCAACCACTAGCAGTATATATGAATTCATCTATTCCTCTGTGACTTTAGTAGTGCATGCAGTTTGAAAAGAGAAAAAGTGACCAGGTAAACTACCTCTTCCATCCTCTTCTGAAGGTTGGAGCTACAAGTTTGAAATGTTGAATAGTGTCCCACTCAATATTTGCTCCTGGAGAGATATATGATGGTGCTTCCTAGAAAATATCTTGATGTCTGTGCTTATGCACAATAAGGCACAATTTCAGCTCCAACTTTAAGCCAGAAATTATTTTCCCTCCAAAAGGAATTTAAAGCATCCTCATCATTACTACAGTGTGTTAAGCACACAGCTTCACAGCTGAGAGCATGGGCAGAATAGTCAGAAGAGAGACTCACAAAATCTACACCCACAGCCAGCACCAGCTCTTATGGCTTGTAACTAGTTGTCCCCACAAAGCCTCACGCAGTCACAGATGAGGCTTTTCAGAGGTGGCTGAATCGAGGGTATTTGATGCTGGGATCAAGGGTGAAATGCTAGGATGAAGAGTGTGAGTTCTACTCACACTAAGGGCGGTATCCTGAATAAGATCTAAGGGACAGAAAGAGACTTGTCACTTGTTGCTTGCTGCTTGGGTGCTTTTGCTGCCTTCTGCCTGCCTGCTCTGCCATCCCCTTCTGCCATGCCACCCTGCCTTGGAGCCACCCCACTATGAACTAAAACCTCTACAAACTGTGAGCTAAATAAGCCTTTCCTCCTTTAACATTGGGTGTTGGGTATTTTGTATCAGCAACAAAAAAAGTAACAAAGACACCTGCCAAGTACATTAAAGACAAGCAATGCACAAACTGGAAATTAGTGATAAGGACTCAGGGTAAATATTTTTTTGTTTTGTTTTTTGGTACCAGGGATCAAACTCAGGACCTTGCACCTGCAAGGCAGGTGGCTGAACCACTGAGCTAAATCCCCGGCCCCTCAGGGTAAATATTTGTAGGAAGGATGGCCACATACTAGAACTTCATAATAAAGCTCTAAAACAAGGTAGAATGGGTGTTCATCTCCTCCATGAATCATGGGTCCTGTGTAGTTTTCAGGAAAGGAACAGGCTAAGCATGGCTAGTCCTTCTTCTCAAAGCAAAGGAGCCAAGGATTACCAACAGAATTCACAGTTTTCTCTTTTTGTTATATACAAACACACACCTTTGTGAATTGTACCGTCATTAATGAAGTGGGTCTATGTGTTTTTAATTATCCTTTGGTCATCTCTCGCCAATCTAAACTGAACCATTTCTCTGATGGTGGTGATGGAAATTTCCTGTGGGTTAAGTGGTTCTGAGCAAGCAGGGTGTGTTACAATTCCAGGGTTGAAATTAAGTGTGTATTATATATTTTCCGTTCCAAAATTCTATCTCAACAAATCATGGATTTTTCTGGGCATTTGCCACAATCCCCCATGCCAACTACTGTACAAATCTTTCTAAAACAGTTGTTAATTTTTAATCAACCAAATTTATATATTTTGAATACAAATTTTCTTTTTAAAAATAGCAGATGGCATTGAAATATTTATTTCTTTCAGTTATTTTTTCCAGAAGTTGTCAAGAACTTGTCAGTCATTGTGTTTATACATTTCATAATGAATAATAGCTTGTTTTTAACAGAGATAATTAGCTGATTTCTCCATTTTTAGAAAATGAATACAAAGCAAAAAAATAATACTTATACCTATCTCCAATTACTTCATCTAGGCAGGGTCTGTACATTTTGAAGAACTGTTTAGTTATATTTTCTTAAAATTTAATGTCAGCTTATGATTTGTTTAACGAATTCCATTACTTAGGTTGTCTCTAATCTTTTCTTATAAGCATCACATTATTTACTCCCTGCTGCTTGCAAGCCAGTAAACATTAATATGTATGAATGTATCTTCCTTTATTTCATCATATCTAAATCAACAAGCACATCTTTGCAGGCCCAAGAATACAGGAATACAACACACACACACACACACACACTCTCTCTCTCTCTCTCTCCCCCTCTCTCTCTAACGCGCGCGCGCACACACACACACATACACTCCCTACCATCAAACTACAGTTGTCAGTCAAAATTTGATTGAAGATTTAATATTTACATTATAACTATACAATCACTAGTCTCAGTTGAACTACATAGAGCTGCATAGAATATGCACAACTATTTGTTTTCTGTGAAATCAGTAACTGAGCCATTTATTGATTTTCATAGTGTCGTGGCTAATTTTATGCATCAACTTTACTGGACCATGAGTGCCCAGTTATTTGGCTGAATATTATTCTGGATGTGTCTATGAGGGGTTTTTTTAGATTAAATTAATGTCTGAATTGGTAGACACAGGGGCTGGGATGTACCCTTGAGTAGCTACAGTGTCAGAGCCTTGAATAGCATGTGTGAGGCCCTGGGTTCCATCCCCAGGAACACACCCAAAATTGGTAGTTAAGTAAAGCAGATGGCCCTTCCCAGTGTAGGCAGGCCTCCTGCAATCTGTTAAAAACCTGGTAGGACAAAAAGGCTTAAAGGAAGGACAGTTCTCTTTCTGTTTGACTACCTTCAAGCTGGGCTCTAATCGTCTTCTGCTCTCAGTCTCAGACTTGGATTGGAACTAACCCCACCTGTTCTACTGGGTCTCCAGTTTGGTGAATCCAGATCTCAGCCTCCATAACCATGTGATCAGTTCCTTATAACAAACACCTATCATCTTTCTATCTAGCTATCATCTATTTATCTACAATTTTTCCTATTAGTTCTCTTTGTCTGGACAACCCAAACAAATAAATTTCATCTCCTTTGTATTTGCAGACTCTTTCCCAATCCTCTAAATCTCCTCTTAGTACTCTAGAACACATCAGGAAGAATGGCACTGTCATCATCCACAGATACAGATTATCTCCCAGAGCACACTGAACTGGGTACCCCCGTGCACAGCCCTCATCTAGGATCTCCCTAACTGGTATCCTAGAGATTATCTGCTCTGTTCCCACCCTGTCTCCTGTTTTCTGGATCCCACAGTGTGATCATCAATTCTGACATATGAACTTTATTGGATTGGGAAATGCTTAGTAGATTGGTGGAACACACTTCCGGGTATGTCTAGGTGAGTCATGAGGGTGTAAATTTGGATACTATGTCTGGTCCCTGACCTCTTCCTCTCTGACTTTGTTCCTCTACTCTACTTTCGGGCTGTCATGAACTAAGCATCTCTGCTTCACCACACCCTTTAGTCATGATGTTTCTGTTTTAGAGGCCACTAACCATGGACTGAATCCCCTCAAACCAGGAGCCAAATTAAACCTCAGCCCTTTTAAGTTGTGGGTGTTATGTATCGTGTCTCAGTGATGGGAAAGTTGACTAATTCAGATGGTTTCTTTGTTTTTGGTTTTCTCCCTCAGTTTGGAATTCTTTTCATTGAAATAAGAATCATGTACTATAAATTTGCTACTTTAACAGTTTTAAAGTGTACAGGTCAATGGCTTTACTATATTCACATTGTTGTCTACTGTCACCATTTTCAAATTCTAGGATGTTTCACACCTGAAAAGAATTTTCTTACCCACCAAGCAGTCACTTCACATTCTTTCCTACCTTCGGTCCCTACAGCCATGTGTCTACTTTCTGTGTCTATGGATTTGCCTATTCCAAAAATTTCTTACCATGAAAATAGAATCATTCAATATTTGGGATTTTGTGACTGGCTTCTTTTCTTAGAATAATGTTTACAATGTTCCTTCATGTTGTACCTATACAAATAGTTTATTCTTTTTATGATTAAATAATAGTCCATATTTTTATTCATTTATCACTTGATGGAAGTGATGGAAATTGCTTCTACTTTTTAGCTATTATGATTATTCCGCTGTGAAAATGTGTGTGCATCTGTTTTTGGCTCTCTTAGGTACATACATAGGAGTGGAATTCCTGGGTCATATGATAATTCTGGATCTAAACTTTTGAGGAGCTGCCAAACTGTCTTTCATGGCAGCAGCAACAATTCACCTTCCTGCCTGCAACACACAAGGGTTCAAATATCCACATCCTTGCCAACATTTGTTACTCCCCACCCATTATAGTCATGCTGCTGGAAGTAAATTCATAACTCGTGTGATTTTTATTTGAATTTCTCTAGTGACTAATGATACTGAGTATCATTGCATGTGCATGTTGGATATTTGTATACCTTCTTTGGTGAAATAACTATTCAAATCCTTTGCCCATTTTCAATTGTGTAGCTTGCCCTTTTGGTTTTGAATAATAAGGTTTCTTTATATATTCTTAGACTTTATCAGATCTATTAGAAATAGTGTCTCTCATCTGTGGATTGACTTTTAATTTTGTTGATAATATTTGTTGATACACAAAACTTTTAAAATTTTTTGATGAAGTCATATTTTTTATTTTTATGCTTTCAACATCATAATTAAGAACCATTGCATGATCTAAGATCACGAAGATTTATACTTATATTTCCTGTTGAGGGCTTTAGCTTGTATATTTAGGTCATTGATCCATTTCAAGTAAGTTATTTTATGTTATGTCAGGGAGGGTTCTAAATTAATTCTTTTATGTGGGTATCTAGTTGTTTCTGCATCATTTATTGAAAAACTTGTTCCTTCTCTATAGAGTTATCTTGGTACCACTGTTGGAAATCAATTGACCATACACATACGAGTCTGTATCTGAACTCTCAATTCTATTTCATTGAGGTATATTTCTGTCCTTATTCTAGTAACAAATGGTTTTGATTACTACTGCTTTGTGGTAAGTTTTGAAATCCGGAAATGTGAATTTGGAGAGGGAATTTAATTAAGTTGGGAATATTACCATTCTAACAATATTATTTTCCAATCTATGCACATGAAAGATCTTTCAATTTATTTAAGTTTCTTTCAATAATACTTTTGCAGTTTTAGCATAGAAGTTTTGTTCTTTCTTGATTAAATTTATTCCTAGGTATCTTTTTTGATGCTATTTTATATGGGATTGTTTCTTAATTTATTCATCATATTGTTCATTGCTAGTGTGTAGAAATACAACTGGTTTTGTATATTACCTTTCATCTTACAACCTTAATGACCTCTTTTGTTAACTTTAATTTTTATTGTTGCATATTATTTAAGGTTTCTCCATCTAAGATCATGTCATCTATGTATAGAGATGATTTTACTTCTTCCTTTTGAATCTGGATGTCTTTTATATCTCTTTCTTGCCAGTTATCCTGGATAGAATTTCTAGCACAATGCTAAAGAGAAGCAAAAGTGGAGAGTCTTGTCTGGCTTATGATCTTAAAGGAAATGTTTACATTTTTACCATTAAGTGTGATGTTACCTTCAGGTTCTTCATCAGTGCTTTTTATTAAGCTTAGAATGTTCTCTTCTGTTTCTAATTTGTTGAATATTTTTATTATGCAAGAGTTCTGGGTTTTCTCAAATTCTTCTTCTGTATGTGGAATTTTTTCCACTCTACTAATATGATGTATTACCATACTGATTGATTTTACTATGTTGGAGCATTTTTGCAAGAGAATTCCTACTTTGTCATGGTTCATAATCCTGTTCATATGCTACTTTATTTGTTTTTGCTAACATTTTATTGAGGAATTTTGCAATTTTGTGTAGAAATACAGTGATATCTTGGTTCATGAACTTAATTTGTTTCACAATTTTGGAAAAGATGGCCATGTTTGTGTTTGTGTGGAAAAGATGGCTGCAGGTGATGTTTGCCATCTGATGTAGTTTGAGAACAAAATTCTGCCAATCGCTTTTGGTTATGAACCAAATTGTTTGCAAACAGAAGCATTTGTGAACTGAGGTACCACTTTGTATATAAGATGTTGGTATGTAATTTTGTTTTATTTTATAATATTTTTGTGTTTCGCTATAGGCACAGTAACTCATAGAATGAAGTAGAAAATGTTCTTTCTTCTTCTTTTTTGAAACAGTTTTAGAATAATTGGTGTTAATTTTTCTTTAAATATTCAGTAGAATTTACTAGTGAGGTCATCTGACCCTGGATGCTTCACTGATGGGTGATTTTTGAGAATCAATTGCTGTTTCCTTGCCAATCTTCTAACTGATCCATCCATTACTGAAAGTAAATATTGAAGGGTCCAACTGTTATCCTTGGACAATTTTTGCCAATTCCACCAATTTTTGCTTCCTGTATTTCAGAGTTCTGATGTTGAGTGTATATGCATTATAATTATTATTCTATTTTATCTTTTGATGGATCAGTCATTTATCATTAAAGAATACTCTTGTTTGTCTTTCATTATGATTTTGTTCTAAAATCTATTTTGTCTGATTTAAGTATAAATACTTCAGTTCTTTTTTGTTACTGTTTGTGTGGAATATCTCTTCCCAAACTTAACATGGTGTGTTGTGTGTGTGTGTGTGTGTGTCTATGGAGTTTAATCTGTTTGTATTTGTTGTAATTGCTGATAAGTAAGACTTCTGCCATTTTTCTATTTGTTTTCTATGTATCTTACATATATTTTGTCCCTCAATCCCTCCCTTATCACTACATTTCATGTTGAATAAATATCTGCTAGGATGCTGTTTCCATCTCCTGTTGCTTCTTCTCTGATATATTTTCAGTTTTTTCTTACTGATTTCCCAAGAAATTAAAATTAAAATTAATTTCTAAAAATCTATTTTGGATTAATACTAACTTAATTGCAGTAATATGTGGAAACTTTTCTCCTATAAAGCTCTACCCTCTTTATGCTTTTCTTGTTGCTAATCTTATATATCTTATATATATATCTTATAATCTTATTGTTAATCTTATAACATCTTTATATGTTGTGTATGAATAAATATGCTATCTTAGCACAGGTTCCTCCAACAAAATACAGGGAATAAATGGATTAAACAACAGAAATATATGTCTTACTTTTCTAAAAGCTGAGAAGTACAAGATCAAGTTGCCAGCAGATTTGTTTCTTCCTGAGCACCATTTTTAGGGTTGTAAAAATCCAGCTTCTTGCTATGTTCTCACACGGAAGGGAAACAGAGGAAGAGAGAAAGAGGGAGGGAGGGAGGGAGAGAGAGAGAGAGAGAGAGAGTGCTCTGGCCTATTCCTCTTCTTAGTATTAAGTCCCTAATCCAATCATGGGGTCCCACCTTCCTAACTTTATCTAAAACCAGATTACCTTCTAAACACTCCACCTCTAAATACCATCACAATAGGGATTAGGACTTCAACATATCAATTTTGGAGGAAAACAAACATTCAATCTACAGTATATAGATTAATAATTATAGTTTATGCAGGAGTATTTTGAATGAGATAGAAAAAAGGGAGAGTTAAAAGTAAAAAAATACATTAATACTTACTTTTGTATTTAGCTAAAATTACCTTTCTGGTTTCCCTTACTTATTCATGTGGATTCGAATTATTCTCTAGTATTCTTTTATTTCAACCTGATGGATTACATTCAGCATTTTGTGTAGAACAGGTCTACTTGTGACAGACTCCTTCAATTTTCATCTATCTAGAAATATCTTAAGTTCCCCTTAATTTTTGAAGCATAAATTTGCTGAATACAAAACACTGCCAATTAGAAAAGTTTACCTGATCTTTGGTTCCAGGGTTTTTCTTGAAGATCAATCATATAAAGAATTAACGTCCACATAACAGACCTTAATTTCTCTGTCTTCAGCTCCCAGGTCCCAAAGGTCAAGTTAATATAACATAGTCCAAGGTGCCAGCCAACAAGAAACCATTCACCATAAATCACATTGGCAGAATGAACCATCTGGCGTGGGCCAAGGCCCTTGTCATGCAGAGGTGCTACTCTTATTAGGCAGTATATTGATAGACCTGAGAAGCTGGTCAAGGACCAGTTTTGAGACTTTGGCATCTTCAGGGCTTGGACAACCAAAAATTGCTGAATTAATCCTTTCTTAAACATCCACTGACACATTTCATCTCTCCAAGAACTTTGTGAGGTAAGGATTTTCCAAATAGTGCCCCAAGAAATGTTCAAAGATACTCCATTAAAAGAAATATTTATTGGTCAAATAAGTATGGAAAATCCTATAGTCTATTACCATATTGAATAAACATGGTATGTATAATAGTTAACTGATGCTATCAATTTGAGTAAGTGGCCAACTAAGTTGGATCAGCATAGTTCTGGTGTGGCTGAGGGATTTACTGAAGATTTGCTGGGGTTTACTGGGTGTGAATGACAGCAACCAGTGGGCTTGCTGCCTAAATGGTATAAGAAGGAAATGAAGAAGGAAGGCTCGCTTTAGTTTTTTCAGAGGAGCTCCAGTCTTCACCCTCACCTTGGATGTCGTCTCCTGGCTTCCAGTACAAACTCTTCGGCCTCCAGCACAGACCCTTCAGCCTTCCACTGAAAACTCTTCAGCCTCCTGGTACAGACTCACATGGGACACTACAGTGAGTTGCAGGCCTTCGACTGGATCCTTAGGATCTCCAGCTCACAGATAGACCTTTTTCACTCTCCCACACCTGACTCTGGGTAGTTATTGTAAGCCAATCTTGTAAACTCTTATATGTCTATCTTGCATTAAATCTGTTTCTCTAGTAAGCACTAACTGATACAGTCTATATTAACATATTAAAGCCTCTGAGAAGGTCTGCAGAAATAAAACCTGTTTAATTTTGTTTAATCCAACTTTTCATAAATACAGTTGTATATGAAGTCTGTTTTTCAAAGGAACCCCTAAGTTCAGGGTGGTTTTTTTTTTGAGATTGAACATTGTATAGTAAAATAGCAATGACCAATTTTACATAGAAAAATTAAATTTTCACAGTTGGAGTAATATCATACAGCTAGTAATTAACAATGTGGGAGTTCAAATGGTCTGGTCTGATTCAAAATCCTACTCTTTCTATCATTCCAAACAGGCTTACAAGGATACAGTTTCTAACCTGAGATCAGAAGTGACACTTAAAAATAAGAAATGATCTACTGGTTGCTTCTCACATTTTAAAACTACCCACCTTTGATATGTACATGGGCAAAATGTCTATTATTCACAAGGGGTGATGAAAAAATATGGAGAATATTTAAATTTAAAAATTGATTACAGTAAAACACACATTGCCATTATTCTCCCTCAAAATATTCCCCCTTTCTATGAATGCACTTATCCCATCATTCTTGCCACTTTCTGAAGCAGTGCTGAAAGTCCTCTTCCCTGAGTGTCTTCATGCGATGTGATAAAAAATATACCAAATGCTGGGTCTTGTGCCATCCAGTGGAAGGGGAGGCTCATAAAAACATGATAGTATGTCCTCAACATCATATTCACCAGATCTGGCATTGTGTGACTTCTGGCTCATTCCCAAAGTCAAAAGGACCAAGAAAGAAAGGTAAATGTTTTGAATCAGTTCAGGACGTCAAGGCAGCCACAACAACACAACCAAAGACAAGAAAGAGACCTTCTAGAACTGCTTCAGAAAGAGGCAAAAATGGTGGGATAAGTAAGGGGGAACAAGGGGGAACATTTTGAGGAGGATTAATGTCAATGTGTCTTTTATTGCAATAAATTTTTTAAAATTTGAACATTTTTGTATTGGTTTATACCTCATAGTTTGTACATTATAAGGTTATATTTACCAGAAGAAAAAAATAAAGTAATATGTGAACAACAAAGAGTTTGTTGTGGGAGATGTGCAATTAGAGAGCCCATGGAAGGCCCTTGAGCAAATAACATTTAAGCAAACACTCCAAGACAGTAAGGGAGTAATCCCTTCAGATTTGTGAAGGAAGAGTACATTAAGTCAAGATCACTTTCTCAAAAATCCCTTTGGTAGTTTTTTCTGGTTTTTTTCAAGATCAAGCAAGGATGCTGATGTGTTGGTAGGCAATTTAAGGAGTTTAGTTTAGGTTATGTGAAGATTGAGATGTACTTTAGACATCCAAGTAGAAACAACAAATAATGAGGTGGGTTCTCAGAAGTGAGTTCTAGGTTGGAGATCCAGCAGTGAAAGTGTCAGTATTGATATGATATTTAAAGCTATGAGACTGAGATCCTCCAGTAAACTGACTTCATGAATGTGGTTATGTGACAAATGAAGCCTCACTCATTTTGTATGTCAACTAGCCCAGGTTCCTGAGCTCCCAAGGCTAAGGCCTGGCATAGATACCTCACCTTGCAATTTTCCCCTTGTGACCCCTCTTAGGGGACAGTCTGCTGGCCTTCCTCTCTGCACTGCCATCTGAATTGTTGTATCAAAACCTTTTTATGTGCAGGATTTTTTCTACGAATCTAAAGTTCATAGAGAAGTAAAAGAACACTCCTGTGTGCAAGAGCTCACAGGCTCACCAGGGCAACTATATGTGACAAGTTAATAGCAAGAGAGAACATCAAAGCAAAAATGGCAAAAGAAAACATAACCAAGGGCCAAACAAGAGCTTTCTACCAGCTCCTGTCCCCTGCCAACCCCTCTCTTTGGTAACTGCTATAGCCAAGAGTTCCAGTCCTTTGGCTTTGAGCAGAATGAATATCACTTTGCAGACTTCACAGATTCATGTGATGTAGTTAAAAGATTCAGTCACTTTTGAAGCAGACTGAAGCTTCACATCATGTCTCTCCCACTTAATTGCTCTATGACTTGGGAAAATCAATTAACCTTACCTAGCCATAGTTCTTGTTTCTGTAAAACCAAGTTGAACCACTTTTCTTGTTTGATTGTGGTTGAGGATTACCAAAAAGATATGAAAAAGCCTGGGAACACAGAAAGCGAAAGATAAAAAGTTGCTCTTCTTCCTGATGCATTCTCAGATCCTTCCATCTAAGCCAATAGGCCACAGCCCATGGGCTTAAGGAATTTGTTGTGAATTCAAGTTGAAACTTGGGCAGTTTTCTCAGCCTCCTCAAAGCTATTTGCTCTTCTGTAACATATATGTTTTAAAACTGTGATAACTTGATCGTGTCAACTTGACTGGCTTGGGAGCTGCCCAGGGGGTTGGTGGAGCTCACTTCTGGGTGAGTCTGGGTGGGTCATGGAGGTGAGACCTTGGGTACTATATCTGCTCCCTGGCCCCTTCCTCCCTGGTGCTGTTCCCCTGTGCTCTGCTTCCAGGCTGTCATGAACTAAGCAAGCTTATTCCACCAGGCCATTCTACCATGATATTTCTGCTTCGGAGCCAGTTGACCATGAACTGAAACCATGAGCCAAATTAAACTTCTCCTCCTTAAAGTTGTGGGTGCTGGATATTGTGTCCCAGCAATGGGAAGGCTGGCTAATACAAAAATCCATTAGGTTGTTGTATTAAGTGAGACTGTCAGAAAGTATCAGACACATAGGTACAGCTCAAAATCACTTCATCTCTGCCTGATACCTGCATCTGTGTCACTCAGCTCCCCCAGCTTATGGATGAACACAGTGAGGCTCAGTGGAAAGCAGCTAAGGGCTGAAAGACTTGATCCTGTTCTTTTCTATAAAATCAGTCTTTTGATAATAATTTTAACTAAATCCACATCTCTAGCCCTGGTGAATTATAATTGTGGGGTCTTTATACCGTTTGGTAAAATGGTTGTTGGAAAACTAGCATGCCATTCTTAGGATGAGGGGAATTGATAGAGACAATTCATATCTGTTATTCCCTTTAAACCTCACTGCAGCCCTGGATCTAGAGCAGTGTCCTCTCAGAGGTTGTGACCCAACCATAGTTTACGTGGTAGGATGTGCAGAATCAGGACGGCTCTGCTCAGAGTAACTCACTAGGTCTCATCCAACCTTCCTTCCCCAGCACTGACCATCCTGAGCTTGAGGCTACTTACCTGTATTTCAATTCTTCCACTGCTCTCCAGAGTTTGGTTTGGTGGTGAATCTATGGCACGTGTGCCACAGCAGGCTGTTCGTAACATTGAAAGCCCTAAAAGCATCCCCATCACTGCCCTAGAGCAACTCAGGCAGGCTCTCCAGTAACCATGAATGTCATCAGGTGAGACACCAGCCTCTGATGGGGTCTGAGCTAAGCCAACTGTGAAGGCCACATGCTTCAATTCAGGCAGCATGAGCTGAATAAAAAAGATTCAGTGCCGGGATCGGAGAGGGCAGAGAGAGAGAGTCCCTCCTGCCATGCAATTTCTGATTAATCAGACCTGGCTCTCTGAATAGAAAGTAGATGCCACTGTGGGGACTGCCAGATTAAGGAAAATAGCAGAGATGGCTTCAAACTATAGCAGTTTCTGCGAAAGGGATTTGAAGAAAGCACACATAAGGTTTTAGACATTTTATTAGTAGAAGGCAGAGGCGGCCATAACTTAACCTTATTCTTTTCAGAGAAAATCCGCCTGATATATGCTTCAAATAAACATCTCCAATCTCCATGTAAAAGAAAACC
Organism: Heterocephalus glaber; assembly: GCF_053883595.1. NCBI lineage: Eukaryota > Metazoa > Chordata > Mammalia > Rodentia > Bathyergidae > Heterocephalus > Heterocephalus glaber. The sequence continues at coordinate 31,833,603 of NW_028258381.1, forward strand.
CCTAACAAATAAACAACAACAACAACAACAGAAAAGATTTGGGGATGCAAATTATGGATTGGAGGTTTGATTAGCAACTGGACTTGGAAACACAACCTGTATTTATAAAGCATATTCTTGCTCTCCCTCTCAAAAATGTAAGATCACATATTCAGAAGGTCTTGTATGTGCTAGACACCCTGTATAAAAGTTGACTGTCTTGTTTAGCTTTGCTTTTTCCTAATTATCTTCCGGATAAGGAAAGGGAGGCAGAAGGAAGTCACCTGCTCTGGGTCTTACATTCATCAAGGGAAGGCACTAGAGGAACAAGGTTTGACAGAAGAGGCTTTGGTGTCTGTTTGCATTCTCAGTCACTCATCCCTATATTACAGTGGAGGAAACTGAGGCACAGACAGCTTAACTGACTTTCCCAAGGCACTGTAGCCAGTAAAGATCAAAGTGTAATGTAGGGATGAGAAAATAAACATGCAAAGGGTCAGTGGCCAGACCCTATATGACAAGAAAACTCTGATGGCTATGATTTAGAGCCAAAGTGTTTCCCCAACATTTCGTGTGTTCAGAGGTGGAGATTTTGGAAGGTGATTAGATCATAGGGGCAACATACTCATGAGTGGATTCATCTATTGATGAGCTCATAGCGGAATGTGTTGTCAGAGAGGGGAGCCTGACTGGAGGCAGGTTACTGGGGATGTAACTTGGAAGGATGTATTTTTGTTCCTATCTTCCTTCTCTGTTTTCTGGCTGCTATGAAGTGAGCAGTTTTCCTTCTCCCTGCCCTTCCAACCCTGTTTTCTGCCTTAGAATCAGCTGATCATGGACTGAACCCACTGGAAACTATAAGCCAAATAAACCTCTCCTTTAAATTGTAGGGGTCAGGTATTTTGTCCCAGTGACTGGAAAGTGACTCATAACTGACCCTTCACCTCTGCAGCCACTGGCCTGGGACAGTCAGGACATGGACAATAACTGGCAGCTGCCTCAACCACACCCTCTTCCTTCCACCTTGAAAGTAAGCTGAGTTTTTAATTTTTACACTTTTAGTATAAAACTAAAAGTGTAAATAAGGATCAAAATTATAATTGTTATTGTGAAATAGGAAGAAAACATCTAAAGGTGTAGGGGAAGTGGGAGGGTAGGGGAAAAGAAAAGATATGAGAAAAGGAAAAAAATGGAAGCAAAGTCTTTATAAATAGGGAAGGGTGGAGGGGTGAAGGGAGGGCAGTGGAATGGGGAAAAATAAGAACCAAGATACATCATGTAAAGGTACAAGATCCCAATGATGAGTGTAACTGTATTGTCTACCTAAAATGTACCTATAAACTTAATGGAAAAAAAAAACTAAGCTGAGAAAACCACAGTGCTCCCCAAATAAACCATATCGGTTGCCCTGCTTGGAAACAACTCACCTTCTGCTTCTGTAGGCCCAAAGAGTATATTCAAAGCTGCCCTATCTAAAGCAACAGCTTCCCCTGATTCTTCTCTCCATTCCATAAATGCACACTGCTTCTGTCATTTCATGTGTTCTGTTGAGTGGGGCCGTCAGTGTCTCACCTGATGGACACGCCTGAACCTCACTTCTTTCCCTCTCTTAGTGCCAATCTTCATAGGGATAAACTGGACCCAAGTCAAACAAGATCCATTGCATTATTCACTTTTCCATTACTGGGATGCAATACTTGACCCCCACAAGTTTAAAAACAGAGAGGTTTAATTTGGCTCACAGTTTCAGTGGATCCAGTCCATGCTTAGCTGGCTCCAAGGTAAAAATACTATGGTGGAAGGGCACGGTAGAGCAAAAGTGCCTAGTTCAAGGGCGTTGGAAAGCACACAAGGAAACAGCACCAGAGAGGAAGGGGCCAGCAAACGAATGTGGTACCCAAGGACACACCTCCATAACCCACCCAGACACACCTAGAAGTATACTTCACTAATCTCCTCAGCAGCTTCTAAGCCAACAAAGTTGACACAACCAAGCTTAACCTTCACACTCATAATGGCATCTGCCAGTATAAATAAGTTTACCATGAGGTGGGCATTGGTAGATTCTTAGGCTTTAGGACATCCACTGGGATACAGAGCTGATTCTTTAGAGACCTCATCAACCACAGGAGACAGGGGCTGATACCCTTGCTCTGACCAGCCCTGGATAGCTTCCATATGTTCCCTTTTAGTAACAGCTTATATGAATTACCAAAATGAAATGGAGAAGTGAATTAGGAGCTGTCAGAGACAGACAGTGTATTACCATACGAAAGGCTCTTTGAGTCAGGTGCAGGGGCACAGGCCTGTAATCCCAGCACCGAGGGAGGCTGAGGCGGGAGTATCGCGAGTTTGAACCCAGCCCAGAAAATTTAGTGAGTTAGTGAGACTCTATCTCAAAATAAAAAATTAAAAAGAGCTCAGTGCAAAGGTCTTGGATTCATCCCCAGTATGACCAAGTTGCATGAATGAATGAATTAATTAATTAAAAGACTGTTTAAAGACAACAGAAGGAAAGACAGAAAAATGCCCCCAGAAGATGAATGTTCTAGTTTCAAGTGATGCTCCTCCCCTAGAAAGAAAAAAACGTAAGAATCACTGAAGACATTGGAGTTCAAATATAGGGAATAAGAACGTGTAATAAGGAGGTGGTGAATTCTCTGTTCTACATTAAAAGTTCATATCGCTAAACAGGAGACAGAAGCTGTGAAAAGAGGCCGTGGAAGCCTGTTAATTGGGAGAAAGACGGATAAGCAAATATTTTAAACAGAGAGCTTTAACAGTCAAGCTAGCAATAAACCCTATTGTATTTTTACTCTTTTGACACATATTCTAATTGGAGCCTTGCATGCCTTTGCAGCAAAAGCTATGGCTCACTAATTCACTTTCATTTGCCGGAATAAATAATATTTTCTTGTTTAAACTGCTGGACTTGATGAAGTGTATGGAAGCCCTTTAATGAACTCCCTTTCTACCCAAAACAGTCTAGAAGGCAGAGAGGACAAGCCTGGAGCCCCCTGGCTCCCACAATCTCCCAAAGTGGTCAGGAAGCAACTCAGCCTGTAAACATTTGCAAGTGGAAGGGTGCAGTTCGTTCGCTGCCAAAGTGTTGCGCTTGTCCCTGCCCACTCTGGAATGACTGTCCTTTATTTTGGGCTGAAAGCACCATAACTACCTATACTTCAGAAAGAAAATCTTCTCTAATGTAAGCAAACAAAGAAAAGTCACCAGACATTTGACAAGTTTCAGGGGTTCAAAAGAGAGGAACTTTATTTAAGGAATCAAAGAAAATCTCTTTCTACACAACGGAATAACAATGCCCAGATACAAATAATGTATTTGAAAAACATGTTTTCAGCCTCTTAACAAGATTTGAAAGAACACTGTACCTCTGAAAGACAATTAAGATAATGAGAAAAAATTACCTGAATATGAAAAATCTTGACTAGGGGATTTTTTTTTTTTTTTGGTACCAGAGATCGAACTCAGGACCTTGCACTTGCCAGGCAGGCGCAGTGCCACTGAGCTACATCCCCAGCCTTGTCTAGTGGATTTTTAAATGTATGAGCTCTTTCAGATGATGATGGTCAATGACTGTCCCCATTAGAAGAAAGAGACTTTGCAAAGGGGAGCTTGGGCTGAAAGGACCAGTGTTGTTATTAGTAGTCACATGGGCATCACCAAAGCAGTACTAAAGAGAGCTCATCTAGACTTGGCCTCCACCTTTGATATTCTGTTGCTAAAGAAAGGAGAACTAGAGTCTAATCAAATATTTAAACCGGACCACCTAAGGAAAGTCAGGTTAGGAGGAAAGAACACATTAGTTGACACCACAGGTTGCAATTTTAGTACTAAGAATAGGATATTTTATAAGACAAACAGCTAGCATAATGTGAAAAGCAAGGCAGGAATGGTCTGCCCTAGATTAGAAGGAATTTATGAAAAGGAATAACTGGACCTGAGGTGGGGACAGCAGAAAGGGGGCTTTGTCTTGGTTCTACCAAACCACAGTAAAAGAGGTTTTAGAAAAGTTCAGATTTTGATTCACAAAATTATATATTGTGCGATACCAAGAAACTTTTGTTAATTTTATAGGCATGGTGGTTATGTAAGAAAATGTACATCTTATTTTAGACTTGCATACTTCAGTGTATGCAGTACACATACTGAAATATGCATACTTTAGTATATTTTAGATCTGCGTACTTTATATTTAATACATCAGGGGGTGTTTGAGAGTATTTTAAGATATCATAACAAAAAGATAAAAGAAAAGTGTTGCAATTTTTAAATTTGTGTTGAACTTGGGTGCTGATAAAATAGGGAAGTGTTATATTTTTCCTCTCATTTGTTCTTGAGGTCTCTGGAGAATAGCTGTAAATTCTACACCCTGCCCAGATAGATCTCTAGAAGTGATTGTGGATGTTTATTTCTAATGTATCTTTGACAAGATGCTCTGTATCCCAGTGGATGTCCTAACGCCTAAGAATCTACCAATGCCCACCTCATGGTAAACTTATTTATACTGGCAGATGCCATTATGAGTGTGAAGGTTAAGCTTGGTTGTGTCAACTTGGTTGGCTTAGAAGCTGCTGAGGAGATTAGTGAAGTATACTTCTAGGTGTGTCTGGGTGGGTTATGGAGGTGTGTCCTTGGGTACCACATTTGTTTGCTGGCCCCTTCCTCTCTGGTGCTGTTTCCTTGTGTGCTTTCCAACGCCCTTGAACTAGGCACTTTTGCTCTACCGTGCCCTTCCACCATAATATTTTTACCTTGGAGCCAGCTAAGCATGGACTGGATCCACTGAAACTGTGAGCCAAATTAAACCTCTCTGTTTTTAAACTTGTGGGGGTCAAGTATTGCATCCCAGTAATGGAAAAGTGAATAATGCAATGGATCTTGTTTGACTTGGGTCCAGTTTATCCCTATGAAGATTGGCACTAAGAGAGGGAAAGAAGTGAGGTTCAGGCGTGTCCATCAGGTGAGACACTGACGGCCCCACTCAACAGAACACATGAAATGACAGAAGCAGTGTGCATTTATGGAATGGAGAGAAGAGTTTAACATGTCATGTAGGGGAAAGGAATTTTCTGAAACATACATGCTGAACCAACAGGGAGAGAGAGGGAGAGGTAGAGAGAGAGAGAGAGAGAGAGAGAGAAGTATCTTTGGTGCCCCATGGAGTCACACTGTGATTGAAAGATGTTCACCATGGAATATCTCTTCAGTCCCTGCAGGTGCTGGAATCAGTGGGGCAAGTCAAGCACATTGCAGCCTGTGATTCAGGCAGAAATGGTCCTGGCAGGCAGTTGTATAAGGCAAACATCTGGTCAACCCTTGGAGGAAGTGGAAGAATTCAGGACCCACATAACATCAAGGCTAAACTAAACTTTGCCTCTGTTACAAGAAAGACCAGCTTAAACAGGAAATGGATGTTGAGGCAACTTAAAATTACAGAGACTCACTAAAGGAGGTTGATTTTACTAGTTTCTCCATCTTTTGGTATGTTTGAGATGTTTATATTAAATTTTTGCTAACTATATCATGACACCTCACTCAAAAGGGACAGAGTGTTCACCATCTGACCTACTACTTAGCCACTGGATCTCAAAGTTCATTTTTGGATCTTTTAACTCTAAAACTTATCACACACGAACTTTGTAGTGTGAGATCACAGCTGTGTGGTGGGTGCTGGGCTGCTCCATCCATGTCTCTCCGGAGGATATAGAGACTATTTACCAACTTCCCAGAGGACTGCCTGCCCACATCTCAAAGCTGAATCCTCCTAGGAGCTCCCTCTGGCCAAGGGGCAGATATTGGCCCCTCCCCAGGGCAAGTTCACATCCATTTTCAAGTCCAAGTTGAGATAAAGTCCTCCTTTGTTAACATACAAGATGTGATCAAAATATATGGTAAATGTTTAAATTTTTAAAAAATTTATTACAATAAAAGACACATTGCCTTTAATCCCCCTCAAAACCCTCCCCTTTGCTTCAAACACATTTAGCCCATTGGTCCTGCCACTTTCTGAGGCAGTTTTGGCACTCCTTTTGTTGTTGTTGTTGTTAAATTCTTTTATTGGTACATTGTAGGTAAACAACACAATTACATTTCTCATTGGGAGCTTCTACCTTTACATGATGCATCTTGGTTCTTATTTTTTCCCCATTCCTAGCCCTCCCTTCACACCCTCCACCCTTCCCTATTTACAAAGACTTTACTTCCATTTGTTCCATTTCTCATCATTTTTCCTTTCCCTTCTTTCTTTTCCCCTGCCCCTCACACTACCCCTAGCCCTTTGGACCTTTTCTTCCTTTTTTACATTATCGATTATTCATTCTAATCATTGGTACATTTTAGGTATACAATATAATGACATTCGTCATTGGAAATTTGCACCTTCACATAGTCTCTCTTGGTTCTTATTTTTCACCGTTGCCCAGCCCTCCCTTCAACCCCTCCAATCCCTCCCTACATACAAAGACTTTGTTCCTATTTTTCCATTTTCTCATATTAATCCCATTCCCTTCTATCCTTTCCCCTAGCCCTCCCACTTCCTTCCCCTTTGCCCCTTTTCTTCCTATTTCACATGACCTATTATACATTTAGTCCTTATTTACACTTTCAGTTTCTCACACCAGAGAAACTATTCGGTATTTATACATGTGTGTCCTATTTATTTCACTTAAGAGTATCGCCTCAATGTGCATCCACTTAGCTATAAATGTCTTCTTTTTCTCATTTTTTATGGCTGAGTAGTACTCCATTTTATTTTTAAAAACCCACATTTTCTTTATCCAGTCTCCAGTTGATGGGTATTTGGGCTGTTTCCAAATTTTAGCTATCACAGACTGTGCTGCTATGAACATGAGTGCACATATATCACTGTGGTATGATTCTTTTAATTCTTTGGGGAAGATCCCCAGCAGTGGAATAGCAGGGTCAAATGGGACTTACAGTCCTAGTTCTTTGAGGTATCCCCATACTGATTTCCACAGTGCTTGCACCAATCTGCAAGCCCACGAGCAGTGGAGCAGGGCTCCTCTTTCCCCACAGCCCCGCCAGCATTTGTTATTGGTTGATTTCATGATAGCAGCCATTCTTTCTGGAGTGAAGTGGAATCTCAGCGCTGTTTTCATTTGCATCTCTCGGATGACCAGTGATGTTGAACATTTTTTCATGTATTTATTTGCTATTTCGAATTCTTTATCTGAGAAATGTCTGTTCATTTCAGATGCCCATTTTTGGATTGGGCCTTTAAATTTGGGAGGTCTGATCTTTTTAAGTTCTTTATAGATTTGAGATAGTAGACCTTTGTCTGAGGAAGAGCAGGTGAAGATTTTTTCCCACATTGTGGGTTGTCTCTTCACACTGCTGTTGGTTTCTCTTGTTGTGCAGAAGCCTTTTAATAAGAAGAGATCCTACTTGTTGATTGTTTGTGCTAGTTCACGGGCAACTGAGGTTTTGTTCATAAAATCTTTTCCTACACCGATGTCTTCAAGGGTTCTACCTAACCTCTGTTCCAACTGGTTCAGAGTTTCTATTTTAATATTTAGATCTTTAATCCATTTTGATTTTAGTTTAGTGCATGGTGAGAGATACAGGTCTAGTTTTAATCTTTGGCAAGTTGAAGCCCAATTTTTCCAGCACCATTTGTTAAAGAGGCTATCTTTCCTCCAGTGAGGGCGTTTGGCTCCTTTATCGAACATGAGATGGCTGAGTGTGTCTGGCATTGTTTCTGCATCTTCTAATCTGTTCCACTGGTCCTCAGGTCTGTTTCTTTGCCATTACCATGCTGTTTTTATCACAGTAGCTTTGTAGTAGAGTTGCAGCTTGGGGATTGTGATACCCCCTGCCATGTCTCTGTTACCTAGAATTGCTTTTGCTATTCTGGGTCTCTTCCTGTTCCAAATGAATTTGTGGATTGTTTTCTCAAGGTCCATGAAGTATGCTGCTGGAATCTCGATTGGAATTGCATTAAATCTAAATAGCAGTTTTGGAAGTATGGCCATTTTCACTATATTAATCCTTCCTACCCAGGAACAGGGGATGTCTGTCCATTCTCTGATATCATCTTCAATTTCTCTTTTCAGAGTGCTATAGTTTTCAGAGAAGAGGTCTTTGATTTCTTTCGTTAGGATGATTCCTAGGTATTTCAGTTTTTTGGATGCTATTGTGAAAAGAATTATTTGCCCTATTTCTCTCTCAGTGAGTCTGTCATTCATGTAGAGGAAAGCTATTGATTTTTTTGTGTTGACCTTGTAACCAGCTACTTGACTGAATTTGGTTATTAAGTCTAGAAGACTTTTGGTGGAGTTCTTGGGGTCTTCTATATAGAGTATCATGTCATCTGCAAATAATGACAATTTGACTTCTTCATTTCCTATCTTTATTCCTTTTATTTCTTTCTCTTGTCTAATTGCCATGACTAATGTTTCCAGAACTATATTGAACAAGAGTGGTGATAGTGGACATCCTTGTCTTGTTCCTGATTTTAGTGTGAAGGATTTCAGTTTTTGACCATTTAGTATGATATTGGCTGTCGGTTTTTCATAGATAGCTTTTATCAGCTTGAGGTAGAGACCATCTATTCCAATTTTTTGTAGGGTTTTTATCATAAATTCATGTTGGATTTTGTCAAATGCTTTTTCTGTGTCTATGGAGATAATCATATGGTTTTTGTCCTTGGCTCTATTGATATAGTGTATTACATTGATTGATTTTCGTATATTGAACCATCCCTGCATCCCTGGGATGAATCCCACTTGATTAGGGTGTATGATCTTCTTGATGATCTTCTGCATTCTATTTGCCAGTATCTAATTAAGGATGTTTGCATCTATGTTCATTAGTGAGATTGACCTATGGTTCTCCTTTTCAGTTGGGTCTTTCTCTGCTTTGGGGATCAAGGTGATGCTTGCTTCCAGGAATGAATTTGGGAATATTACTTCCCTTTCAATTTCATTGAAGAGTTTAAACAGTAGTGGCAGCAGTTCCTCTCTAAATGTCTTGTAGAATTCAGCAGTGAAGCCATCAGGGCCAGGGCTTTTCTTAGTTGATAAGTTTTTAATTACATTTTTAATTTCATTGGTTGATATTGGGTTGTTCAGAATTTTTAGGTCTTCTTCGTTCACCTTTGGTAATTCATATGTATCTAGGAATCTGTCCATTTCTTCTGTGTTTTCCACTTATTGGCATATAGGTTCTGGAAGTAGGTATTGATGGTCCTCTGGATTTCTTCTGGGTCTGTTGTAATTTCATCCTTTTCATTCTTAACTGCATGGATTTGGGCCCTTTCTTTCCTTTTTCTTATAAGGTTGGCTAAGGGTTTGTCAATTTTGTTGATTCTTTTGAAGAACCAACTCTTGGCTTCATTGATTTTTTGTAACATTCTCTTAGTCTCCATTGCATTGATTTCTCCTCTGGTCTTTATAATTTCCTCCCTTGTATGAGCTCTGGGGTTGTCCTGCTCTTCTTTTTCTAGAAGCTTGAGGTTCAGCATCAGGTTGTTTAATTGGGCTCATTCTGTTATCCTAATATGCATATTCACTGCTATGAATTTCCCTGCTAAGACTGCCTTCATTGTGCCCCATAGATTCTGATATGTTGTATTGTCATTGTCATTTAATGGAAGGAACTGTCTGATTTCTTTAATTTCCTCTGTGACCCATTGGTTCTTCAGAAGTGTATTGTTCAATTTCCACGTGTTTTTGAAATTTTTCCAGTTTCTTTTGCTATGGATCTCCAATTTCATCCCACTATAGTCTGATAATATACAGGGGATAACTTCAATTCCTTTGCACTTACTTAATCATGTTCTGTGTGTGAGTATGTGGTCTATTTTGGAGAATGACCCATGTGCAGCTGAGAAGAATGTGTATTCTGATTTTGTGGGGTGGAAGATTCTATAAACATCTGTTAAGTTCATTTGTTGAAGAGTTCGATTGAGTTCTTGTATTTCATTACTTATTTTTTGTCTAGTTGATCTATCTATTTGTGACAGTGGGGTGTTGAGGTCCCCCACTACAATTGTATTAGTGCATATATGACTTTTCATGTCCATTAATATTTGTTTCATATAGTTGGGCGCACTAGTGTTTGGTGCATAGATATTTATGATTATCATCTCTTCCTCTTGGATTCTTCCCTTTACAAGGTTGTAGCATCCTTCTTCATCTGTCTTAATCAGTGTTGGTCTGAAGTCTACTTGATCTGCCAAGAGAATAGCTACTCCTGCCTTTTTTCAGGTTCCTGTGGCATGGAGTATTGTTTTCCACCCTTTAACTTTCAGTCTATGAGTTTCCTTTTGAATTAAGTGTGTTTCTTGTATGCAGCATATTGTTGGATCTTGCTTCTTGACCCATTCTGCCAGTCTAGTTCTTTTGATTGGTGAATTGAGACCATAAATGTTGATGGTTATAACTGAAATGTATTGACTTGTCATTGCCATGACTTTTTCTTTTTGTGGGTTCTCCCCCTTTACATTTAATTTCTTGTCATGCCAGATGGGTTCATTCTGCTTTGCTTCCTGGGGTTGTGATCCTCAATGTCTGTTCCTAGGATATTGTGTAAATTTTTTTGCAGTGCTGGTTTGGTATTCATGAAGTTCCTAAGGTTCTCTTTGTCATGAAAGTATCTTATTTCTCCATCAATTTTGAAAGATAGTTTTGCAGGGTACATCAATCTGGGTTGGAGGCTGTTTTCTTTTAGGGCTTGGAATATGTCACTCCAAGCTCTTCTTGCCTTAATGGTTTGTGTTGAGAAGTCTGCTGTGATTCTGATGGGCTTTCCTTTGTATGTAATGTGTTTCTTTTCTCTAACTGCTTGTAGAACTTTGTTCTTCTGTTGAGTTTCTGGAATCTTAACAATTATATGCCTATGTGTAGATTTTTTTTGATCAAGGCTATTTGGAGTCCTATATGCCTCACTTATCTGTATGTCAAGTTCTTTGCCCCTGCTTGGGAAGTTTTCTGCCATTACTTCTGTCAAGAGCTTTTTATGTTATCTGCACTCTCTCCTGTTTCTTCATTGACTCCAATCAGTCTTATGTTATTCTTCTTTGCATCATCTAGCAGCTGCTGGATTGATTTCTCATATTCCCTTATAATTTTGAAGCAATTTTTCTTTTCCTGGTCATTAATTGCAATCTTATCTTCTATATCTGAAATTCTGTCCTCACATTGGCTCATTCTGCTGTGTAGACTTTCAGTGGAGTTTTTCATCTCCTGGAAATCTATTTGCATCTGTTTTATGGATTCCGTTTGTTTCCTATGTTGGGATTCCATCATGTTCCTCAGCTCCTCTCTTGATTTATTAATCATGTTTTGCACTAGGAGCACAATTTCTCCTGTTATCTGAGAAATTATTTCTGATTTCATTTTTTCCATATCCTCTTTTGTTGCCAGTTCAGTGGGTCCAGGTGATTGAGTATCAAAGTGTTGCATCTCATTTCCCTTTGGGGTTGCTGTAGGTGATTTGGAAGTCTGGTTTTGACACTTATTTACGTGTTTTCTCATTTTGATTGGGGAGATGGGGTGTGGGGTTGGCACCTGTAAGGATCACTTTCTCTGAGCTGGGAGAGGTGGGACAGGGGCCAGGAGCAGCAGTGGGGATGGTGGCTCAGAAGCCCCTTCCTCTGGGCTGGGACTGGCAGGATGGATCGTGGCCCAGAAGCCCCTTCCTCTGGGCTGGTAGCAGCGGGAGGGGTGGTGGCCAGGAAGCCCCTTCCTCTGGACCAGGAGCAGTGGGATGGTGGCTCAGAAGCCCCTACCTCTGGGCCGGGAGTGGTGGGACCCAGTACCATGGTCTGGTGGTCTGGTGTCCTCTGCGTCTTTGTAGTGTGGAACCAGGTGGCTGTACAGAAGAGCGGGGTGGGTGGGGGGTTGTCCAGTGGATTGCTGCTGGGGCGTGGGCTGATTCAGCGTGTTCCACGCAACTCACAACCTCAGTAGGGTGTCCACAGACCTGCCTGTCTGCAGCGGCACTCCTTCTTCATGAGTGTCTTTTGTTGCACTGTTGTGACTGATTTGCTGTCCCAAATTAATTCAAAATGTTGACCTTTGATGATTTTGATTCTGGGGAGGAGCCAGAAGTCACCAGGTGCCAGATCCTGTGAAAAAAAGTAGATGAGGGCACACAATACTGTTTTTATTTGACAGAAACTATCTTAAACACTTGGAATCAATGCAGAATGCTGAGATAGCCACAAAAGAACACTCACATGTAAGGGCTAAATTGCCTCAGAACGTGACAAGAACAATAAATGAGTGTGTTTGAAGTGAGGGGGAGGATTTTGAGGGGGATTCATGGCAATGTGTCTTTTACTGGAATAATTTTAAAAATTTTTTAGACATTCACCATATAATTTGATCACCCTTGTACAGTAAGTCCAAGGACTCCAGAGTTCCCATAAGGGGGCTGAGCCCCTTCCATTGTGGTGGCACTGCAGTTGGCCTTGTCCTTCTGATCCAGCTCACACCACTGCTCTCCCACAAGTGCTGTTCTCAAGAGCAGTGACCAATAATCCTCCTATACACGAATTTCCATCTCAGCTTATGTTTCCCAGGAAACTTGACCTGAGCTAGCATGCAAGGACCTCCAGTAGCTATTGCTGAATGAGAAAAACAAATCCAGAGCCGTATGACTAGAAAATTTCTGTGTCAACAACGGAAAAAAGCAAAAGCATGTATTTCCTTATGTTTATAAATACTCAGAGAAAGGGATAGAGGCATATATATTGTTTTTAGTTTGGGGAAAGGAAATAACTTGAAAAGATCTAAAGAGAAACTTTTATTTTATTTAGTTGCTTCCACTCTTAGCAATAGGATGAGGTCAATTATTATTTGTATTATCAAAAGTAAGTCAACAGCTTGTTCCATTAAAAGATGCAGAAAAGTCAGGATTCAGAATTTTTGAGATACTATAGACCCATGTGAATTCATGAAGATGATATTAAGTCTCCCAAAGCACAAGCAAAAATCTAAGAAATATGCATGGAAATAAAAAAAAAGTAAACGGTAGATCCAGGTGACTATGTGTGTGATTCATATGAAAGACAAATTCCAGATATGAGGAAGAACAAAGGAGAAGCAACAATAAATAAACAAATAATAGAAGAAAAATTGCTTGGTTTAAAAGACTGGACTCTTCAGAGCAAAGGATCTCCAAGGACCAGATAAAATATCTCATAAGAAAACCACACTTACTGGGTAAGATTTTTAAACTCAAAAGACATGGAAAAAAATCTTGCAGATATTCAGGGATAAAAAACAAATGCTAAAGAATGTGATTGCCACCAGATTAAAAAAAAAAAATACCAAATGCCAAAGCCAACAGGGAATAGCCACAGCCTTTGAAGAGGAAATATCATGACCTAAGGGTCTTACGTCCACAAAGAGCCTTTCTAAACCTGTGCCAGGCCATCAGAAGAGTGTCTCATAGGCATAAGGACTAAATAGTGTCATAGCCACACACTTTCCCAGAATAAAAGTCACTTGAAGTATCAGTGGACTGATCCTGCAGCTCTACAACTGAGTCTAGAGATTGAATAGTATCTCAGTCTGTTTTCTGTTTCTATAACAAAGTTACAATGAAAGTAGTACCCAAAGTTGTGACCTTACAAAGAGGTTTATTTAGCTCAGAGTTTACCCCAAGGCTGGGTACCCCGATATATTTGGCTTCTGGTGAGGGCTCCTGGCTGGGTCACAGCATAGCAGAGTAACATCAAGGGAAATGGCTTTGCTCAGAAAAGATCAGGTGTATGGGGTACCCTTGATTATAATAATTGCTCTTGTGAGAACTAACTTACCCTACAAGTACTGCTTTACTCCCTTCCTGAGGGTAGAGCCCACGACCTACCCCCAGCTTTTGAAGGTTCTGCCACCTCAACACAATCATATTGGGTCCTAGGCTTACAACGCATGAAACTTTGGGGGACAGAGCACATCCAAACCACAACAGACAGAAAATTAATGGTGATGAGCAATAGAATAAGAAAAATTTCGAATTAGTCTAAATAATTGATAGTCATTTTTAATGAAACATCTTGTAAATATCAAGGATAATTCTCTAAAATTAATACTTATAAAAGCATTGCTATTATAATCTGAATGGGTCCAGTGTCTGTCGGCAAAAACTAAGGAAAATGGAAGGAAATAAGGAAGGAAGGATAGGAAGGGAGAAAGTAAGGGAATAAAAAGAAAGGAAAGAAAGAAACAATGGAAGGAAGAAGGGAAGGAAGAGAAGAAGGAAGGAAGAGAGGGAGCAAAGAGACACAGGGAGGAAGGAAAGAAGGTAAGGAAGGAGGGAGGAAGGGAGGAAGAAAAACACAAGTTTACTAAATCTCCCATGGTTTATGGAAGTATTAAAAAGACATATCCTCAGTTTAAAGATCATCATGGGAGATAAAAATTTAATTTCTAAAGAAAAAGAAAAATCTGGCCAATGTAATAAAAAAAAGAAAGGAAAGATAAGAAAAAAATGCTTAAAAAGTATAAAATTAGATGACAAAATCAGGATGAATGCAATTAGTTATTGAAATGTATAGAAATATATTAAATAAAAATATTACAAACAAAAATTCTTACTTAGTTTTGTAAAAAGTTAAATTATCATGGAACAAATTCTGTGACCAGAATTGTGAAAAGAATTAAGTTTATGACCCGAGGTATCACTGTATGTAGTTTCCCTGGACTCATCTAATACTGACAAAATTTTAAAATTTGACAAAAAATTGACAAAATTTAAAAATTGAAATTAAAAAATAATAAAATGGATAAAGATACCTTTAGCAAAAAATAATTCAGATAATAACGCAATAATATGCAATAATCCAATAATAACATCAAATAAAAGCAAATTAAAGAGAAATAGTCACTTAAATAGGACAGAGGATTGTTTTTATATTTTTAAACAATATCTACAATAAAGACATAATAGTCATGAAAGATGGCTAAATCTATTCACCGAATCACATATCAAAATATTGAGAAATATTTTTAGAAATAGGAAAAGAACTTGACAAAAAATGTATTCAATATCATAGAGTGGTAAAGAACATTATCAAGGATATAAAAAATTAATGTGAGCCAGGGATTTAGCTCAGTGGTTCCACCGCCTGCCTCGCAAGCGAAAGGTCCCAAGTTTGATCCCCAGTACCAAAAAAAAAAGAAAAGAAAAGGGAAAAAGGAAATTAATGTGATTAACAAGCTTGGCTCTCTAGCAAGCTACCTATTATGAATCACATTTATTATAATCCTCAATAGTATATTTAAATCAATTTCTTAGGCTACAAAGCAAATTTCAGTAATTCCAAAAAGACAGTGTATTAACTAGATTTTTCACACAGTGCAAAAAGAAATTGTAAATGTAAAGCACATGATTTTTAAAAAGTCTACTTGGAAACTGAAAATAATATTGAATAGCACTAGAAGCAAAGAAAAAATTAAAATTTCAAAGGATGATTTATAAAGTGATTACAATGAATTTCTTTTTTTAATAGGTATAGCCAAATTTACATCAAAGACATTCTAAAAAGAATAAAAGTGCATGACTCATGTTTTTACCAATATTGACACAAGAAAAGAAATACTAATAATTATGTGAACCAAAATTCATAAACTGTAATACTGGAGAAACAAAAGAAAGAGATTTAATTTTGACAAGGCTAAGTAATAAAATAAAGGAGACAGAACATAAATATACAACACTAAGTGAAAAAGCACATCTTACTGCAGAAAAAGAAAGAACTTATTAAAGACGTCAGAAATAAGATCAAAGAATATAGATTACATTCTCCTATTATAATGCAAAGGTCCTCAGATTATATAGAATTTTTTTTCTAAACAAGATATAGCCAATGGTAAAGAATCGGTAAGATTGGAATGAAATAGAGAGGTGAAGATCTACAAAGTGAATGTAAATTCTATGCAGAAAGGTAAGGGTAGCAATAATATCTGACAGGGTAGCATCTGAGGCAAAAGCATTAAGTAAAACAAATTTATTTTAATAAATAAGAATATAATTTACAATGAAAATATAGCAAGCATTCATTTTCACATGTGAAAATACATAGTCCAGACGTAGATAAACAAAAACAGACAGATAAGAAAATTGTGATACGTTGTAGAAAAACCCTTGTAAATTCTCTTTTTTGTGGGCTGGGGCTCGTTAACATTGCCACACGAAAATCCATCATTCTCTTTGAAAACAAATGGAATTAATAAACTATGGCAGGTTTTCCAAGCTTTATGTTTCTTCCCAGAGAGACCATACAATGTTTACAAAATTCCTTTGAACACTCTCTGTCTGGAAATGATGCTTGCTTGCTGTTTAATGTTTCTATTAGAGAAAAGGAAAAAACAAACAAATAAAGACAGTCCCTTAGCATTTCAAATCTAATAGCAGTGTGGCTTGGTGTCATCCTTAAGCACTCTGATTCCACCCTTGGAGAAATAATAAAAGATGATGTAACCCTTGGAGCCAGCTACCTACTGGTATTGCCACCAACCCTGAGCCTGTGCCAAAGCCAACTCCTACATCCCTCTTGTCTTCAAGGGGCTGAGACTAACTAGGGACTGCACAAAAGAGTAGGGAAACAAATCACTATTTTTTTCCTTAGCAGAGGTATGAAAGCAGTTTGAGTGGCATCTGCGGATTGGTTAGCTTTCCCTTGTATTGGTTGGGCCTTGTCATTCGAGGTCATCAAACCTCCATTTCATTGCTTTTAAAAGATACAAAGTCAAGTCTAGCCCAGAGAAATAATCACCTCTACTTTTGGCAATGTTTAAAACATGATGGAAAATTTTTAAACAGTTTTCTTAGTAAACTAAAAGATGAAAGAGAAAAAACCAAAGATTTAGAGCCTGTGAAGCGTACATTTAAATTTTAATAAATAAACAAAGCTGTTAACCTGACCCCCCAAAAAGCTCTTTAAATTATCCCTGAAACATTTATGAAAGTTTACCAAGCTTGGCTACAAATATAACATCAACAAATTCAAAAGTAAAAATTCTTCAGCCCCTGTTTTCTCTCCCATTCATTCATTCAATATTTAATGAGAACCTATAAATTCCCTGACAAACAATATTCTAAGTGCTAATGATATGGCCAAAAATTTTTTAAATTTAAAAATAGTTTTTAAGTAAGCAAAAATTCCACACCCTCTTGAGTTTGGAGAACTTACAAAAATATTTCTCCAAAATAACTCTGGAATCAAAGAATAAATCAGTGTGTTAGTATAAACTACTTTGGACATGTTTATGATAATTGTAACACATCCTAGTGAAAACTGTCCTGGGACAAATTTGTATCACTTAGTGTTTTTATTATTTAAAAAACAAGGTTTAAAATAAATAAATGAAGTGTTTTTATTAGATTTATTTAGTTACAAAAACCAAAAGCACTAACCCTAAAATGTATTAAAAGGATCCTCTGGTCTTCCATAAGCTGTCTATTGGGAGATTCTGATTTTCCCTCAGAATGAAAGAAAGAAAGAGAAATCAGAGGTCAGCCTGAGGAACTCATGGACTTTTCTTCAAGATGCTGAAATTAGGGGACTCAGTTAAAATTGCTGTCCACACGATGCCACATTCAAATTCTCAAGAGGAAAAAGCTCAATGGGCTATCTTAGGGGACCTGTTGCCACACCTGGGTCCGTTACAGAGGCTTAATGGTACCATAGGTGGCAGAAGAAAGAACAATTTCTTAAAAGGATACAGAGAGAGAGAGAGAGAGAGAGAGAGAGAGAGAGAGAGAGAGAGAGAGAGAGAGAGAGATCTACTACAATAATCATTCCATTCCAAAGGCTAGAAAAACACAAAAAAGCCACAAGAAAATAAATATAAGGAATTAACAATTGAAGGCCATAATTAACATCCAGTAGATACTCTCTTCCTCACACAATCAGCAGCAATTAACCAAAAAATTTAAACAAAGCCAGAAATCATTCAAGTTAACACATACATTATTCCAACCTAAAGCATAAATACACAATTATTTCTCAGTCTGTATGGCAGAGGATTTGCAAATTGGAGCACTCCATCATTTTCCCACATCAACCATTCTCATAACACATCTTCCCTAATTGTTATTTTCAACTTCTTTAGAGTAGGAAGAGAACTTAAACACCCCTTGAGAAGTACTTTGAGCACTAATCTTCATGATTGGCAGTTCTGTCCCAAATTTTAAGTTGTCTCTTCCATACCTAATTCAACAGCAACATTTAAGCAGATTTTAAAATGTAGAGACTTTCCAAAACATTCTACCAAGGTTTCACAGAAATAATTTTTTTTACTTTCATATTCTTTGGATTCTACAATATTTAATTAGCCCCCCACTAGGCCTATGAGAGAGGTTCAAAGGCCACTAGAGGATCAGGCTCTGATTGTGAACTTTCCAGATCTGGCAGGGTGAACAAAAAGCTTCCATGATTTTGTGAGCCAGTGGGTAAAAAAGCTTCTACTATATGTGCAAAATTGCAACTCTCATTTCTCCTCAGCCCTCCTATGACCATACCCTAGTTCTAACAGACAAATCTAGGAACCTTATCTTCTGTATCCATCTGAGAGAGAGAGAGAGAGAGAGAGAGAGAGGGAGGGAGGAGAGGAGTTGGGGAGAAGGAAGGGGAGGAAAGGGAAGGGAAGGAAGGAGAGAAGGAAAGAGAGAAGAACGGAAGAGAAGGAGGAAAGGAAGGAAGGAAAGAAAGAAGGAAGAAAAGGAAGAAAAGGAGAGAAAGAATTAAAAATGAGAAGCATTTAACCGTAGACATGGAATACAATTAAAAACACCGCAAAAGAATTTAAATAAAGTGATATGCTAATAAATTAGAGAACATTAATTAAATAGGTTTCCTAGAAAATATACATTCCAGGAAAAGATAGAAAACTTACATAAAATAAAGAAATGAAAAAAATTAAAATAAATGAATTACATCTATTCTAAAATCCTAATAATTTTTTAGGAAATTTTCCATCAAAACCTTTGAGATACAGATAAGTCCCCATTTTATTTGAAACATTGAAAAATGGAATTAACATTTCTTGACTCATTTTATAAGGAAAGTATGATCTTTATACCAAAACATGGGACCGATAACACCAAAATCTTAAAACTTAGTACTATGGGTACAAAAACTGTTCATAAAATATTAGCAACCTGAATTCAACAGAATCTTAATAGAATAATACACCATGAGCAAGCAAAATTGATGGCTGAAATGCAAGGATGGTTCGATGTTAGAAATCTCTTTCTACCCCACACAACAATTAAGATCTTCCTGGTCCTCGGAGATTGGAGTCCATTCACTAAATATGGGGCATCATAAAGCATTTCTCATAAATCCGAGGTCAAATTTCCTTCAGGCTTCTGCCTCACTGCTTCTCACTACCAATTGGGTATCAGTCATATAGCTAACTCAATATTTGTCTTTCCTTCTTTTCCATTTTCTACCAGAAAATCAATTTCATTATTAATTTTGTGACCTTTCTAAAATTTTACCTTAGTGACTACACTAAAAATGTAGGCTGTCCCAGATGAAGACAACAATAATGTTCTCTGACAGCTGGCTAATATTCTCCCTCCATCTCCATCATGTCCCAAAACCATGCTTCCCAGAGATGACCCTCATTCTGTCCAGGAAATGTGATTTTAACCCCACTTCCCATTCCTCCCTTCACATGTCCACACCTCCCCACCACTCCAATCTCTCTGGAATGTGTGTAAAAATATGCTGTCATCACAAAGCAGTGCAATTTTCACATTAATAGGCTAAAAGAGGAGGAAACATAATGATCTCATTAGAGGTCAAAGACATTTGATGAAATTCAGCATTCATCTTTGACTTAAAAAGATCTTTGGACAAGGACCAGAGAGATTTCTTTATTAACATGATAAAAAATACCTAGGTCACATACTTGATATTTTACTCAACACTGAAATCCTGGAGACTGATGAGCATGAATCATACTTGTCCCTATCTGTCCATAAACATCATCCCAGAAGGACAATAATGCCACCAAATAGAAAATTAAATAAGACCAATGAATACCAGAAACAAATTTACCACTATTTTCAGAAAATATAATTGCTTCTTTGGAAAATTTCTGAGAATCAACTAAAAAACCATTAGAGCTAGGACAATGTGAGAGTTCCATAGGACAGTTATGAATACTACTAACAATATATAGTCTTCCTACAAATCAACAGCACCATCATGAGCCTGTTGGAAAATGTAACAGAAACAACATGAACAAAAACTTAACAACACTAACAGAAACTTCTGATAATGAGATTTTATTTAATCTTTAACTCATTTAGAAATGAATTATACCTTTCTAAAGAAACATTTTTTCTGAAAGGCATAAAAGAAGGAAAACAATAGTAAAGCCATCCAGGTTATGTTCCCTAAAAGGAAAACATGTAAATATTACAGAGTTGCAATTCTCCATCAAAGTAATCCTTAAGATAAAAAATATTATATGTATTTTTATGCCATGTTTGTAAAGAGTGTGCGCACACACACACATGCACACACACTTCAAATTACAGTATATTCACCAAAATTTCAAGTGTGATTGCTCTGAGCTACGGCATTGTTGATGATTTATCTATGTAGTTTTAAAAATTTAATATGTTTTTATTTTAGTTTTTTCAGTCCTGAATTCTAGTTTACTATAGAAAAAAAAACTTAGCTTCCATTTTTTCCTTCTTTTCTCATATTTTTTTCTTTTCCTTCCCCACTCCCCCTACTTCCCTTTGGAAAGTCCTCTTCCCCTTTGGACCTTTTCTTCCTATTTCACATTATCTATTATACATTTTGGTCCTCATTTACACTTTCAGTTTCTCACACCAGAGAAACTATTTAGTACTTACACATGTGTGTCCTATTTATTTCACTTAAGAGTATATCCTCAATGTGCATCCATTTAGCTATAAATGTCTCTAGTCTAATGTCTCTAGTCTAGTCTAATATACTCCTTAGAGGGGAAAATGCTGGTAACTATTGAGCTATTCCAAATTTTCTTCTTTTCATTGAAAATTAACTTGGGAAGTTCCAGGTTAAAAAAAAAAAGACCCAATTTAATTTTCTATTTTTTTAAATCTTTCTGAGATTGCAGAACTGCTAATTATTGATTTGTTCATTATTTCTGAATTTACTGGTGTTCCTAACATGTATTCAATGCATATTTCTAGCTTGTGAGATAATACAGGTTGTGCCACACACAAATGTGTGCTGAGTGATGGGCTGTGGCTCCAGCATCATCCCACCTGCTGAATATGCACCAACCTAATTTTGCTCCATATAATACCCTCTGGGGATGTCCATGAGGACCTGGGAGCCATGACTCATATGACCTGTCCTAAGAAGTCACATGCTTCTGCAATGACAGGAACATCATACTCTAGTGCAAATGTGGTTATCAGATGAAGGAGGTGAATGTAGGACTTGTGATTCTGCTTCCCAGAAATCTCCCTTCTCTCCCACTATCAGTCATCCTCTGTTCTTGCAAATGCAGACAGCCTTGTCCTGTGAGTGAAGACACTGTGGCCTGGGACGCACATCACCCATGCCAACCCTCACACAGGGAGGCCTGGCTAGGAAGCATGAGAGTCCAGATCATAGTCACTGTGGGCTCATGTGCAAAGTGCTTGGATCTCAGACAGCCCTGAGCTTAAAACTTAGCTCCATTGCTGTCTGTACTGCCCTTGTCAAGCCATTCAAGTTCCCTTTCCAGGTGCATATGTGTCAGTGTCTGGAGATACAGTAATAAGTGTGACCAGATTTCATCCTGGAGCTTTAACTTCCACAGGAGCCTGCTTGTGAGAGTGGGGCTGCCTTGCAGCTCACTGTGCAATTCCAGAGGGTTTGGTATCTGAAAAGTAGGAGCCTGATGGACACCAGGGCTTAACAACTGTGCCTTCTGTCCATACCCGCTCTGACCTCCAACTTCCCTCACTACCTCCTTTCCATCACTCTATTGCATGGTAGCTCTTACAAATGAAACTGGTTCAAAAGATGGGAAAAGGTAAGAAGCCCAAATTAACAAAGCTTGCTTTGGCTAAGAAGACTAATGACACTATACCTGTAAAGTCATGTCTAAAGCTTGACATGTCATGCATTTACCTGGCTACAAGGTAGAATGTCTGTAGACCCAAGAGTCCAAAATGGAAAAAAACAACAACAATCAAACAAAACAAAACAAAACAAAACAAGTCACCTAAGTATGCAAACTCAAATGAATAGAGAGCTGAGAGCTTGTCTTTGTTTTCTCCTGGCACTGACTTTGACAAAGACTTTTAATCTCAGAGGACCTACTAAAGACAATGCATGGTAAGTTTATTTCAAATATATTATGAGTAAGCTGGTTAATGGAATCTGGCTTATTTCCCTGTATGGATATTTCTTTTCCTGCAACAATAACCATCGTAATAATGTAGTTCATTATTATTCAATTTACACAGTATCTCTCACCTGATGAAGGCAGTCTTCAAACTATTCCTCTTTCATGAGGCCCTGAAACATCATATGTTAGAGCCTAAGCATTCCCAAAAGACAAAGATAAGAAATTTCTCCAATAAAAGAGTCACAAGAGAAAATTCATTGAGAAGTAAAGAATGGTTTTTTGTCTGATGAGCTACAAGCCCATGTGTGAGCAGTGTAGTTGAAGATGTTCTACAAATGCATGGCAGTGATTATTCTAGAATTTAAGTGAGAAGGGGAATGATGATATATTCCATTCATTATCAATGCAGAGATGGTCCTAGGGGTGGCAGGTGATGTCTAGGGCCACAGATCTGGCCCTTGGAGGAGTTGGCAGTCTCCTGCTCCATGAGTCCACCCTCATGCCCCAGAATATTGTATCTCAATGGAACCTCTGATGCAGGTCCCATCATCAGATGTTCTGATTTCCTAGGTTCAAGATAAAGCCTGAGCATCAGCAATTTAAAAGCTCTCCAGATGGATTCCAGCCTACAGCCATGGCTGAGAACCTGGGGTCTGGCTCTAGCTTTCTAAATGGGGAACCCAGCTGGACAGAACCAGGCTGGAGTTGCTGGGACCCAGGTAGCCAGCCATCTTCCCACATGATGAAGAAGAGCACTGGCCACAGGTCCTGGTCACTCATGGGTATGAGTCTGCAGAGCCATATGGCATTCTAAAGGATGCCCCCAGGTGGCAGAACCTCCAGACAGAAGCCAGTTGACCCCTCCCATGGCATGGCAGAGTTGGCTTGGCTCTCCTCTCATGTCACCTGTGTTCAATGCATTTGGGCCAAATATCAAACTTTAGGCCAGGAGCAGCATCTTTCTGGTGCCCTTCAAAGTTGTTCCTGATCATGCCACAGAATCCTCTGTGGAATATAGATCGCTATGAGCGGCTAAGGTGATGCTTCTTGGGTTAGCATGAGGAGCAGGAGCCAGAGGAGTCCACTGAGGCTGGCCCGCACAAGCCAGTCCCTACAGTGACTCTTCAGGAACACAGATCAAAAACATACATCTCTTCCCTTCATCTTTCTTTACCAGGAAACTAAGGCTCTGAGAAGTCACTTGGTCCAAGGGTACCAGCCTTAGTCTGGTCTGAAACCTGGGTACTCAACTTCAAAACCAGAATTCTGAGTCAAAGGTCTTCTTTCTGAATGTCACTCCAGAAATCTCTTAGGAAATATCCAGAACAGAACAGAAGGGCCCAGAGGATTTGTTATCACGGTGTCCAGATAACCTGTCCCTCTGCCCCTGGGCACTTGTCCTACCCAACTCGAGAGTACAGTAGCAGCCAGGATGTTTAGATGGGATGGCATCGATGAGATTAACCTTCCCCATTGCCTTGTGTTTGTGCAGCTTCCCTGCAGGCATGGGAGTCTTCATAGGTTTGTGCCCCTCTCCTCTTTTTGAATCCCCTTCTGGAGAGCCACCCTGCATTTCCTCCTGCTTGCTCATGAAGTACCCAATCAGATTGCTTCTCCCTGAGTATTTCTTTGAATTCTCAACTTATCCTTCTGCCTGCCTCAAATGGCATCACTATTATTAGTATGACTAGCATTACTACAACTTCGGCTTTAACTACTGCCCTTATTCAGCACCTTTCTGTGCAAAGGATTTTGCCAGTGCATTAAATGATTAGCTGAGTTGGTTCTCACCATTCTCTAGGAGGCTAAGACCATTATTGGCTGCATTTTCAGACAAAGGAGAGGCGTAGAGCTTGGATGACTGTTTGCTTGTGACCTTTTCACCTTCAGAGCCATCAATGGTGGGCTAAGTGACATTCTAGTGCTGTCACTCGGAATCTTTTCTATTTTATTCTCTCACTTTTTAGGACCTTCCTGATGATGGTTGGCCATCTGCTTCTGCAGGTTCTACTTCCATGCATTCACAGAACCATAGAACCATAGATTCAACCAACCATGGATTTCTCCATACTTTAAGAAATAACTTGAAGTATATAGGAATACGTGCATAGGTTGTATGCCAACACTACCTCATTTTATATAAGAGACTTGAACACTACTGGTTTTAGGAGAGGCAAAGATCCTGTGACCAATGTCACCCTGATACAGAGGGACAACTGTCCATTGGACCCACTGGGTAACCCAGGACATGCTCCCTGCTCAAAGGTTGGCTGATTAGTCCTTCATTTCATTTGTAATCTAAATTTTCCTCTGACATGTATGCAATATATTTACAGCTTCTGACAATTAAGATATGAATGTCTTCGGGGGAGATGTTACAGAGATATTACATAATGTAGAGGTAATAAATGAAGTTTGCTGGGTTTGAATATTGATCACTTTGTAAAACCTCTACCATTAACCCCAGTTCACACTGCTACCAGTAACACTCACCTTCAAAGATCCTCTTCTGTTCCAGGAGGAATCTTGGATCCCGATGGTTCACATATGAACAAGATCCAGAGGGAGGGGTTCACAGACTTGTTGGGGAGAGAGTCCTGCAGATGTTAATAAATGACTACAATGGTAAGGGAGAAAGTTTATGCAACATACTGTGGGTGCACAGGGGAGGGAGTGATTAATTCTACAGGAGCAAAGGCTGTGTGAGCTGGAGTTGGCAAGAATATGTGAAGTAGATCTGAAAGATAATTAATTCACTAGGTGGGGAGGAGGAGCAAGCTGCTTCCAGCACAGGGAATGATGTTAGAATAATGTGGAAGTGGCTGAGTGTTGGTGGGAAACATAATTCATTATGGTGAAGCCAGACTGGATGTCTAAGACAAAAAGATAAAGATAGTAGCTGGAATGAGTTCTGAAAGCCAAGAGCGTTGGAAGCCATGCTGAGGAGCTTGGGTTTGTTGGGGAGAAAATGGACAACCATCAAAAATGGACAACCATCAAAAATAGACAACCATCAGAAAATGGACTTTCAGAAAGGGAAGACCATGATCTAACTTGTACACTGAATGCCTCATTCTGGCAACTAGTCACAAGATGAGTTAGTTGGCAGGTGTGGGGTAAGTCAGTAGGGAAGAGAACCACATCTGGTGGGAGATGAGGAATGGCCAGTGGCCTGGAGAATGATAGCAAGAGACACATCCCAGAATTTTTAGGGGACTTCCATAGACATTAGTGGATGTGACAGAAAAGGTCCCAAGGCGAGGGGGATAGTAAGGAAGTAGAGTCAGAAATGATCTAAATAAAGGGTCTCTAAGTTAGGTACCCATGATGATACACTAAACAGATGGAGAATTCCTACTTACTCCACCATACGTTTATAAAAGCAGCATCCTAGATTTCCAGGCAAAGGAACTCCTCCCTGCAGTCTGAACCTATTTACAATTCTTATGCAGAGGGAATTGTTCTCTTAGTGTTAGCTGTGATTGAGGATACTAAGGTAAGTTGCTGTGTGTGTCTTTGGGGGGAAGTGTGACCTTGCTAAAGTCACTCCTCCTGTCACTACACAATGGGAGTCCCTTTTCACACAATCACACAGCATGACTACAAGCAGAGACTCAGTCTTCTGTATCCTTTACAAATCACAGCATTCCCTCCCTCCCCCGCCCCAGCCTGGAATCTCCCATCTCTCTGAAGGAAAACCAGATCTGGTATTCTAATGACCAGTTTGACAGAGAAAATGTTTGCTAAAGGAACTAAATTCTCTATGTGTGTGCATGCTGGTTTGTATATTCAGGTGTGTGAACTTATGGGCTTCTGTATGCCTTTGTGTATGTGCTTATATTGGAGTTGCTAGATTTAACA
The DNA here is from genome assembly GCF_053883595.1 of Heterocephalus glaber. Taxonomy (NCBI): domain Eukaryota; kingdom Metazoa; phylum Chordata; class Mammalia; order Rodentia; family Bathyergidae; genus Heterocephalus; species Heterocephalus glaber. Next base: position 31,859,783 of record NW_028258381.1, read on the forward strand.
AATATAAACACAATATGTACCTGGGTGCAGTGGTGCACACCTGTAATCCCAGGATTCTGGGAGACTAAGGCAGGAGGATTGCAAGTTCGAACCTAGTTAGTCCAAATGAGCAATTTAGTGAGACACGATCTCAAAAAAACGATCTAAAAAAAAAAGGGCTGGGCATATAGCTCAGTGCAAAGGACTTGGGTTCAATCCCCAGGACCACAACCACAACCACAACTACAAAAACAGTACACATAGCTAACTTTGAATTTTTAGTAAAAAACAACAAATAATTCTTTTAATATAAGTATGTACCATGTGTGTTAATGCATACAATATATAGGACTTATTTATACCAAAAAGAAAATTACTCCCTGCTTATCTGAATGTTGAATGTTAGTGTGTTTCTATATTTGTGGCGATGTTTGCACTGTGTTTGCTCAAGGGCTTTCGGGGATTTGTACATATGTGTACATGACGGCTTCTGTGTTTGTGTGTGTACATGGATCTGGGTTACAAGATTTTTAGTAAAAGATTTTTCATAGCTCTCTAGGCCCTGGGAAAAACAGGGGGGAAAGCAGTCGGATTTCTTTCTACTATTAATTAATTTTGACTTTGAGCAAGTCACTGCAAAATGAAGAGACTGAACTAGACTCATTCATTTAAATATTCATTGGTCATCCCAGGAGCAGAAAGTCCAAAGGCAAATAACTCACCTGGGCTCACAATCTAGAGGAAGGACATTATGTGACTGATGGAGTTGCGATGTGGTAGTAAATGACACCATAAACACAGATGCCCAGAGCCCAAGGATGGTGGCAGCTTCTTCCAGCTCTTTGTGCCTGCGAGGCCAGGCCCGGGGTGAAGGCAGGAAGACACCTCAGTCTGATGCTTTGATGGCTTGGAATCTTTAAATTATGATTATTGATAGAACCGTGAAGCTGGCCTCCCAGGAACCCAGCTGCTGGAAGCACTACTCCATCCATCAAATTTGTTTGCTTTTAATCCTAGCAGCACTCCCAAAAGCCAAGCAGTGTCACTGGCTTGCACATCAGAAGCATTTCTCACCCTCCAGTTTGTGGTCTCGGTAGTGGTAGCACACTTTGCTGCTTCACAGGGCACTCCTCCCCGTGGGTGCCGAATGAGCTCCCCTCGCAGCCCCTGCCTCACACCCCCACTTCTTCCCACCCTCGTGCTTGCTATGATCACCCATGGCTTCCAGGCTCTGTCTTTCAAATAAAATAGCACAGTGAAAGCGATCTCAGCCATTCTGGCTTGAAACCTGTTGCAGGTGAGCTTTCCACACCCTAAAGGAAGACGCCTCAATAGCATAGCTGAGGAATGCCGTAGGAGTTTCTGAGTCCAGTGTTGGAAAGTTAGCATGCCAACCAAGCTGCTATAGCAAAGAGGCCGCAGTGGCTGCAATAAGACAAGAAGAGTTTCTTTCTCACTTATATAGAAGTCTGAGCCCCAGGTGTCCCGGCTGCCACTGCAGTCCCAGAGGGACAAGGAGCCCACATCCTGCTGGCTTGCTGCTCTGCTGCCTTCAATCTGTGCTCAATACTGTGCCAGGCTGTCATCCACTCAGCCTGTCCCAGTCAGCAGGGAGCTGGAAGTGTGGTTTTCACCTGCAGTGCACCCCCCCCAACTAAGGCTTTAATCTGTCTGTAGGGAAGATGGGAAGAGTAGACTTGGGGGCACCCTGTAATCTGTGCCGAGAACGCTTCAAAATCTTCAAGATCTCTCAGGGCAAACACTCCCCAGCATACACCTGTCTGTTGTATCCATGTACTAAATCTCACACAGTGCCCCATAAATATGGACAATTATTATGTGTCAATTCAAATCATGTGTACGTTCTCCTTCTGTTTATAACTGAAGGTGCAAGAGCACAAATGGAATAATTGCTGTGTTCCACTTGGTAGAATTCACTTAGTAACTGTTTGGTTTGATCATGACAAGTAGTTTCATGCTTGCCCTGGAGAACTAAAGGTGTGGAAAGAGGCCCTGTGGCTGGAGTCTGTCTCACATCCCGCCTTGCCTCCTGTGATCTGCCCGTGACCTGGTACAACCCTTAGTGCATTCTCACCTGTAGATTTAGCATCTCCACCAGCCTGGTCCAGTTCTCCTGCACCCCAGCCACAGAGCAAGAACAACAGCTCCCAGAATGCCACTTGCCAAGTAGCCAGGCCAATGAGCAACCTCTGGAAGGCAGGAGAGCAGCAGAGGCCTTTGTCCTGCAAAGATGGCTGTGTATCTAGACACCTCCTTGCAGCCTCACGGGGCTTCCTGAGGGTTTCCAGCTTCAGCAATTCTGCTGAGATCTTGACTGGGGGCTGCTTTGCCCTTTGCACCTTGAGCTCTGCTGATGGTGACATCCGCCCCTAGCGACTGTGCCAGCTCCCCATCCCGGTGGCACACAGACAGAGCCCTCAGAGACACTACAGATAGGAGCACGGGCCGGGCAGAGGTCTTCCTCCTGCATGGCACTGGGCAAGCTGGATTTGAACTCCAGCTTTCCCCTCACCAAGCCTGTCCTCAGGCATGTCACCTGGCCTACATGAGAGTCCACATGTCTCATTAGAACGCCTGTCGGCAAATCATTGAGAGGATCACATGTGATACAATAGTTAATAATAATTAGGAAAACAGAAAGTTGTTATTATTACTGCTGATAATAGCTAAGCATTTTTTAATAAAAAGGCTTTATTAAACACAATTTCTTAATCATGAGACAATTGTTCTCTAAGGATTGACTGGAGTAACTTTTGGTGGATGTCAATTTTTTTGTATTTTTCTTTTTATTATTAATGCCCGTTACTTTTACAAAATATTGGGTTTCAGTGCCTATATTTTGATAATTCCCACCTCCTATTATCCTCCTTTACACCCCTTCCCCATTACTTCCTTCTTGTCTGTCTCCCTTCTCCTTCTATGTCATCTTTTTTAAGATTTTACATATTAGGAAGAACATGTGATAGTTGTCTTTCTGAGACTGGCTTATTTTTAGTCAACATGATGATCCCTAGATCTATCCATTTTCCTGAAAATGACAAAATTTTGTTCTTCTATATGGCTGAGTAATGCTCTATTGCTTATGTACATACCACAGTTTCTTTATCCATTCATCTGTTCATGAGCTCTTAGGCTGGTTCCATATCTTTAGCCAAACATTTTATAGGTCTTTTCATACTAAAGAAGCTTGGATTACTATATAATTATTCCTATTTCATGAATGGGAGAAATGAGAAATGGAACTGAATTATCTTGCAAATGATCACACGGCTAGTTCTTGACTAAGCCAGGAAATGAGCCTGGTCTCTCTGTCTTCAGAACGTACACTCTCAACCACCACATGTGTTCTTCCTGTTTATATTGATGCCTTTTAACCAGCTTTTTACTTCTGGTTTCCTCCTCAACAGGTTGTTTACAAGAGCTGCCAACAGACATGCAGACTAGCAAGGAGAAGATCAGGATGTGCTAAATATGTAGAAGAACTTACTAAGGAAGGGATCTATCTAGTGAGGAGCTTACTCCCTCAGTCATTTCAAGGAAAAGCTCAAAGACATTTCTCCAAGGGCAATGGCTCTGTACATGGGGCAGCTCTGCCCTATGGGAGATGTGGCCAGGCCTGAAGATTCTGCCTCATTAGACCCTACTGCTATGTGAAATGAATCAGATACAGAAGGTAAAATAGCAACTGGGTTCTCTTCTATGAGAAAAACCAGTCTGAATAATTTAAAAAGCACACTCAAAGATAGATGATAGTAAACAGGAAGACTGGAAGGAATATGGGCAATAGGAAGGGGATCTGGAGACGTAGTAGAAGGGAAAAGGAAGTAAAAAGGATCCAGATGTGATAGGTACATGTACCAATTCCCAAAGATGAATGTATTTATCTATTACAAATATACATTAGTAAAATTTATTTTTCTAAAAAATGAAAATGTTGTCCCAGCTGGGAGGAAAGGGACTGATACTGATATCCAGGGGACAGAGGCCAGGAATGAGCTAAACACCCTGCAATACACAGGATAGCCGTCCACTAGCTAAAATTGGCCATAGAGTCTCTTGGGGTACAGTTATACATAGGATTTCCTGCTCTTACTGTGGATAATGGGGACATTCTTTCAGGATGTGTTGTCCACAATGGTGGACAACTTGCCACACTTAAGTGCAAATTGCTTAATGTTAAATAAAATTTGAAATTTAATTCTTCCCTGGCACAGACATATGGCAAGTGGTCAACAGCCAGGTGTGGCAAATGGCTGTCATACTGGATGCAACAGTCTACAAGAATGTTTCCATCATCTCCCAAAGTTCTTGGGGACAGTAATTCTGCAGGATCTTCCATTAACTATCTCAAGCTGTAGTTCCTAGTATGTGATGAGAAACCAAACAATAAAACCGAGGGTTTTTTTAACAGACATAATGGGACATATTTATTCACGTTGTAAAAATGTTTTTCTAAATTTGAATTCTCCTAATATATTTTTTGACTTCTGTCCTTGTTAAGAACCTTTTTTTATTTGTTTATAGATCAATAAACTCGAGTGGAAGGTTAAGCCTAGAATTGACAAAACCACCCACTATCAATTGAAATATAGGAAAGGGAATTGAGGTAGCTCTGAAATCATAATCTCAACCAAACTTTCACACATTTGAGTTTAAAATAGAATTTGTCTAATATTTCTGGGGTGAAGTTTGTATCATTCTTTACAGAGGTCACAAAAGTCTTAGGGAATCTGGTGAAATATACTTATCTTCATAAACACAGACACACATGCAAATAACATTTTTCTATGCAATGTTGTTATAGGAAATAATACCGGAGATAAAATATGAAATATTATAGCTCCCAACCTGTTAGCTATATGATATGTTGAGTTCTTGTTCTCTAAAAATCCAAGAAGGAGTTCTAGGAACAAAGGAGGTTAAGAGTGGGAAGATATTTATTGATAGGATAGCTCCTGAGGGGCAGGAAGGGACCCGAGTGGGTACCCCAGGGACCCCCCTTTACAGAGGAGTTTGATAGGGTGAAACCTATGTGGGTAAAATGTGGGCCACAGCCATGAACATCCAATAAGTTTACAACTATAATCACTTAGGTAATGGTGGTCCAATTGGGAAACAAGTCACAAAACAAGCATGGATGGAAAGAGCAAAGATTCTCCTAGGAAGTGGTGGATCTAGAGGTCTCTAGACCCACCAAGGTGGGTGATGACTGTGTAGACTTCATTAGGCCCAGTGTCTGTCCTTTGAGGAAGTACATAGGTCTGATCTTGTCTTTATCTCGAGGCCTTGGTTTTTAGCCGATGTGTCTCTAGTACAGCTGTGGTGTGTTTCACCTTTGTCCTGACACTGTCCCGGACTTAGCCCTATCTGACTGCCTATAATATTTCTACCTAACTCATCTCTGACTATAATAATGTTAGGCAATAAATGACTTCCTGAAGCCTTCTCTGAGTTCTATTTGGACTCTACCCACTCTCCTCACTTCACAGATGAGGAAATAGAGACCTGGAGAAATTAAGTAACTTGTTCCAAGTTTACACAATGATAGGACCTGATCAAAAGACAGGGTTATAAAATTCCCAAGCTTTATACATTCACTCAGTAATCCAATGTATATAAAGTAATAAAGAAGCTGGGTGTGGTTATAATCCCAGCACCTAGGAGACTGAGACAGGAGGATCTTCATGAGTCACAGGCCAGCCGACACTATATAGTGAGATCCTGTCTCAAAAGCACAGACAAATAAATAAAGTAGTAAATGAACTAGTCTTCGGTGTGCTGAAAGATATACTTGTACTATTCAAAATTCTTCCTTAGACAAAAAATGACCTTAAAAGTTGCTGGAGGGTAGATCTGAGAAATGAATACAAGCCCCTCCAGCACCCCATAGACTGACCAGGTTTTGCAGCTCTAAATTAAGAAGCAGGTAGAGTCCTTCTTGGTAATCCATCCCCTCTGTCAGTGTAACAGATTCCCAGAAATAATCTGAGCACCTTCCTCTACTGCCTCCCCTTTTTAAGCAAGGACTCAGGAAGCAAGTCTGCAAGTTTCCCTGTGAGTAGCTCATTGCTTATTTGCTTTCGTGCCTGCCTCCCGGCTCCTCTCCTGTGCTGCATGCTTTATTTGTGCTTTTTTCTTTAAACTCTACAAAGAGCCTGGAAAATTCCTTCATGTAAAATTCTGAAATTCAACTGTGGTGTTTTTTTTTTTGGTATTAAATTCTTTTATTGGTACATTGTAGGTATAGAACACAATTACATTTCTCATTGGGAATTGTACCTTTATATAATGCATCTTGGTTCTTATTTTTTCCCCATTCCTAGCCCTCCCTTCATGCTCTCCACCCTTCCCTATTTACAAAAACTTTATTTTCATTTTTTCCATTTCTCAGCATTTTTTCCTTTCCCTTCTTTCCTTTCCCCTGCCCCTCCCACTACCCCTACCCCTTTGGACCTTTTCTTCCTATTTTACATTATTGATTATTCATTCTAATTATTGGTACATTTTAGGTGTACAATATAATGACATTCATCATTGGAAATTTGCACCTTTACATAGTCTCTCTTGGTTCTTATTTTTCACCGTTGCCCAGCCCTCCCTTCAACCCCTCCATTCCTCCCTATTTACAAAGATTTTGTTCCTAGTTTTCCATTTTCTCATGTGTTTTTGCCCCTAGGATTAATTATAAGAAGTCCTGCTTGTTTAACACTTAGGGCTTTTCAGAGCGCGCCATTGTGCTGAACCGGCAGCAGAGCAGAGGCAGTGTGCTTCCTTGGCGGCGCTGTTCCTATTGCAACGCTGTCAGTAGGAAGAGCATTCAGGGAAACAGACCTTGCCTCAGGGCTGCACCCCATCGGACTTCTTACAAACCCCAAACAAAGCTCCTGCAGCCCAGTGTATCTCTCTAGTGTCAGAACAACAGCAGTCACTTTTAAAAAGGTTTGTTGAGTGACTGAGCTGATTATTTTCATGCTTATCCACCATTCCCTCTCTGCAGTGCTTCCTCCGGTATCCTCAACCTGGGGACCCCATTGCTTAGGATCCCTGCTGGGTGGCTTCCCGGGAGCTGCAAGCAATGGGAGATTGAAAGCTAGAGAGAGACATCACGTTTGTCATCTCTTCCAATCCCTCTACATCTCTAGTCCTTGTGTATTTTTTTAAATATTATTTTGAGACAGGGTTTTGCTAAGTCACTAAATTGCCTATGCTAGGCTAGGACTTGAGATCCTTCTGCCTCAGCCATCTCCCAGTTTATGCTACCAAACCCGGCTTGCTTCTGCACTTTGTGTTTGCCTGGCTGTGTCCTCTACAATGACAAGTCATGTAGGGTTGAATTAGGACAGAGATCCTCAGAGGGACAAGAGACATGGATTCTCAGGCCCTTCTCCACGGCCTGGTACCTACTAGAGGTGAACACATGTCATTTCCCTGTGCTCCCTCACCAGCAATGTGTGGGACTCATCCTCCCCATTGCCTACTCGTTTCGGAAGGTGGATCCCAGTGCAGGAGAGTGAAGGGTTGTATGTCCCCAAGGGCAGGAATGACCACTAATCCATATCCTATACAGGGAGGAAATCCTTTAAAACACAAGGAAAAAAAGTAAAAACAAAAAGAATACCCATAGTCATGGCCCAGTGGAAAATTACCAGACCTTCCCCCACCCCAGCACTAACTTTAAAAGCCAATCTTGGTGCCTCACTAATGGCTCGTTTGGTTTTCTCCCTCAGAGCTGGGCCTTCTTCAGCTTCTCTGCAGGACCTGAAGTCCCTTCCCCATTTCCCTCCTTCTCAATTAAAGTCTTTGCTTGTAGATTCTTGCTGTTTGTTACTTTGGTTTTAATTTCTGCCATCACTGAAACAAGTTCCCGTGTGCATCCTATATCTTCATGAGCTGTCTTTTAGGCCACCCTTCTTAATTCCAGAAATATCATTTCCTCTTCCTCCCCCTTTAGATCCAGGCCTAAAGACAGCTTCTCTGGGTGGTTACCAGTTTATGGCTATCTTCACATCCTTTTGGTTCCTTCAGTCTTGCCCATGCCTCAGTAAACCATCCTTCCATTTAAGCCCTTTAGTTGAACCACAAGAGTTATTATTTATTTATCTAGCCCAGGATCCTGACAGACACAGTAAAATAGTTTCTCAGTAAAAAGATAACAGAAAACAAGCTCTGAAGTAATTCTGAGTGCACTGTTTTTTAACAGTATGGAAGAAAACTACGAACAAAAATCATTTCCAAAATAACAAAATCTCAATTTCTGAAATTTTAATTTCATATGAATTATAATGTATAAAAGTAAACATTTATTTTTAGATAGTATGTACTATGGGCCAGGAGCAAGTAATGTACTTGAAAAAATTGGCTTAAGTGTCAAGAAAAAAATCTGCTAAGAATATTAATAAATGACAACTGGCAATTGTAGTACATGCATTGTAGAGAGAAGTTTGTTAGAAGTATTTCTATACATGTATTGCAAAGTGTATCAGCCATTCATAAAACTGGTAAGTGTGGACTGGTATATCACCTGTGGCTCAAGTTTTCACAAAAAATAAAATACTTTCATATTATAACCGCATGGTTTGGGGGAACTATACTCTAAGTGAGACTTGGATATACACATGTGTTGGTTTTAGGTTACAAGTATGTGTAATTTAAAGATAGCTGTTAAGGCTTAGATCTAGAATGTCTACCAAAACTTTCATGTGTGTGGAAGGTAACTGGATTAAGGGCACTATACTCATCAGTAGATTCATCTGTTGGTCAGTGCATATCTGAATGTGCAGGTAGCATGTGGGGCCTGGTTAGAGGTGGGTCACCAGAGTATGACCTGGAAGGGTATACTCTTGTCACCAGTTCCTTCCTCTCTCTCTGTTCCTGGCTACTACAGGATGACCAGCTGTCCTGTACCATGCCCTTCCACCATACCACCTTGGAGCCAGTGGACTATGGACTGAACACACTGGAAACTTGAGCCAAATAAAATTCTCTTATTGTGTTTCAGTAACAAGAAAGTAGCTAATACAATCGCTGGTAATCAAAAGAATCTATGGAGAAGCAAGACTTGAATTACTTTAGGAGGCAGGTTGATAGTCAGAGTTGTCCTCAGAGTTAAGGTGGGGACAGACCCCTGGGGACACAGTGATGCTCCAGAAAAATGCACTCTCGCTTCTGTTTCATGGGGACAGTCTTCCTAGCTTGCCTGTCCATCCCCCTACACTCTCATTCATTAAATTGCATCATAGTTCTCCTACTTTAGAAATAAAAAATATCCAACAGAGAAAAAATACCATAGAAACAAAGATAAGCAAAAGGAAAACAAGACCTAAAGTGACCCATAATCTTCCTATACTGAGATAACCAGTTTTAGCAGTTTGGTGTATATCCTTCAATAGGTGCATGACTGATGGGTAGGAAGATGAGAAGATTAAAAAATAGATCTTTCCCAGAGAAAACCTAATCAAACACATACATTTTATAACTCAATGCCTTCATTTAGCAATATGTCTTAATATCTTCCTAGGTTATTCCTTACGCTTCTAGGCAACATGTTTCTAACTGAAAAATATTTGATTCTGTGAATTGGTCATGGTTTATCTACCCAAATTCCTTATTGTTGGAGATTTAGATTTCACTATTTCCCACTTTAAATGATACTTCGAGGGCTATCTTTATAATTATTCTCTATTTCAACAGGATGATTATTGTTATTACCTGAATTTTTTTTTAGTATAATGACAAAGAGCTTTGCTTACTCTCCTTACCTCTGAGAGTGTGGGTGTGATTACAGAAAAATAAAGGATCATAATTTCTCCTGAGTTTTAAAAAATGGGGCCTTTATATCCAGTTCAATGCCTGGATTCCCCTGGTACCAGGAGCCCTTTCCCTGGTAAATACACTGCAGTATTGGCCAGGGAATATTGGGTAATTAGTTCACATCTTATTCAGTATTTCTTTTTCCTCATGAATTCCAGCAGCAAAATGAAAGGAAATACCCAATCTTTTCTAATTCTTTTCCATACTCTTGCCTATATACTACATAAAGTGGCTTTTTTAGTCATGTAATGCACCTCTTAACTATGTATAAGAGTAAATATGCAAGTGGCTATTGTTTCTGCTGGGTAGCTCATGCTACCATCAATGTTCTTGCCCAAGAAATTCATAGTCGCCATGCATTTTTACTCTTTGCCACTCTATTATGGTCAAAACCTAGCAAATCAGAGATTCACTATAGAAAATACTAAGTCCTTACCTACAATTGGCCTGAAGTTCACAGAGTGGCTGGATTGGAAACTCAGTGGGTAGAAGTGCTACCTTCTACAAAGTGATTGTTGGGTTATTGGGACTTTTTATCTGGAAATTTCAATTCAAAACACCCAGAAATGTGTACATGTCCAAGAAGCATTTATTGAGCATCTTCTATGTGCCTGACTGTGGAAGGTGCTCAGGTTAGAGTAAGAAGCAGGACTAAAACAGCCTTGTCTTCATACTCACACCCAAATGAACTAATTAAATAAGTTACCTTTTGTCAAGCACTTGAAACAGTACTTGGCACAAATTGGGCATGATATAACTGGTATCTAGTTTTAATATTATTTCTATTATTTGTGAGTAAATGCGTGAAGGAAGGCAGGGAATCTAGAGAGTAAGCTATAAAAAGAAGCTGCAGCTATCATGAAGTAGACAGATCTATAGAGATCAGTGGATGAGACCAGCCAGGAAAGCAAACAGATTAGTCAGTTTTATATTGCTAGAACAAAATATGTGAGGCTACTGACTTACAAATAGTAAAGGTATATTGTAGGTCGCAGGTCACAGTCCAAGTTTGGATAGATGTGCTGCTTTGTGCTCAAGCAAAGTGGCACATGATGGCAGGACTGTGAGGCAAAGCAAACCACTCTCTCCATGAGCCAGGCAGCAGAGGCAAGGGTCCCACAACTTCCTTTGAGGATGTGCCCTTGATGACCCAAGGCCCTCCTCCTCAAGCCTGAAGCTTCCAACAGAACTTTCCAATAGTACCTCCCTGGGGTTCAGACCTTTTGAACACATGAGCTTTTGTGGGATGCCATCCATATTCACACCACAATAGACAGAGAAGCAAAAAAGTGAAAGAAGTTAAGCCATGAAGATAGAGGAACCACTACAATGTCCTGAAAGGTGACTCAACTCTAAGGCAAATCTAAGACATGGCCCTCTGTCTATTCCCTTTCCTGTGTGATTTTTAGGGCATGCTAAACTATGTTGCATTTTTTACGATACAAATAACCTGAATAGGATGATGTGTATGCCAATCTCATAATTTTCTCAATACCATGAGAGAAACTCTCTCCTTGGCTGATCAATGTGGGACACTTTCTTCTTTTGATTTCTTTTTTGCCCTTGTCTGAAGCCCAAAGAGAGAGATAAACCATGCAGGTATTTCAAGGCAAACCTAAACGAGGCATGGAATTATTATCCCTGTGGCAGGCTGTCAGGCATACATGAGCCATGACGCCGTAGAGTGCTTTGTGAGAAGGGAACATGAGGCAGCATTGGAAAAAATATCTTGGCCTTGCTCATCACTTTGTGTTTCAGCTTTAATGCCATCTCCAAAATGAATCCGAAGAAATATGGATTGCACTTCCCATAATTTTCCGATTCTCTGCTTTCTTACCTCAATTATATCTAATTGGAATAGGATTTTAAACACTTCTTATAACAGAACTGGAGAACTAATCAATGTGAAGTTTTAAAGATTTGGTCAAAGTAATTTGAATATCTTTCAGAAATTTAATTTTCATTGGAAAAAATGGAAGCAATCATCATCTCTATATTTCAGGGGAAAATGAAAATGATCAGAATTAGCCTGATGCTGTCCTGGGATTCATAACAAATGGTATGCAGCATAATAACAGAAGCAACATACATTTGGAAGCTGGCACCCTAACATTTGAATTGTAGCTCTGTGAATTATGGCAATTTAACTTTTGTGAGACTCAGTTTCCGCGCCTATAAATTGGGGGGAACACCAGCCTGTTTAAAGAAAACTGCAAGAGACCATCTATGAGACTTTAACTGGAAATATTGGTACATTGTAAAATGTTGAGTTCCTTGTTCTCAGTCCTCAGGCTCATGGTTTATGCTGATTCCTGCTTCAAATCCATCTTGGGTCAACATCAGACTTCTTACTTCTGCTTCTGGTAAGAGCTGAGTAAGAGCCTCTCAGACTGGCCTTTTGGTGCATAGCAATGGTAAGCTTTGGATATCTTACACAAAGCATCTTCCTGAAGACATTTGAGACTGAACAAAATGGGCAAATCGAAAGGAAATAGCCAGTTCTCGGAGGAGGGGGATTATAGGGACTGCTTTTCAGTTGTAGCTCATATAGTCAGAGTGTCCTGCAGGTTGAAAAGAAAACCATAAGCTTCGTGGAGAAGGAAACTTGTGGGGGTGGGGAGTGAGGATGAATTCAGAAAGGGAAAGAGTAACAGATAGGATTCCCAAATCCTGCCTTCCCTCAGCTCCGTGTCACCCTTGAACCACGTAAGCACAGTATAGACTAAAAGATGTTCAGATAAAAACAAAAGATTTTAATATAGACAAAGGCAGCCACCCCCAAATAAATAAAGTTTGCAGTTAAATGTTTTCCTCGTTGAAACTAAATAGCAAAGCATGGAATGTCTGTGATTTTATATTCATCATGTCCAAGATGCACTATAAAATTATCCAAGTTACAAATAACCAAAACAATGGAATGCATTTTCAAAATAAATAAAAACTGAGACCAATCTTGAGATTATCCATACATTAGAATTAGCAGACCAAAGGCCCAAAGTAGCTATTTACAATTACACTCAGTGAAGTAAAGCAAAATAAGTTAGCAATGAATGACAAAATAAGAAATCTAGGTTGAGAAACAGAAAGATAAAATGAATCAAGTAAAGAAACCCAGAACTGGAAAGTAAACTACCTGAAATTAAAAATTTATCAAATGAATTAACAGCCAAATGGGGATGACAGAAAAAACAAGCATGCAGGGGAAAAAAATGGTCTTCTGTTGGGAAATTGTTGGCCTACATTCTTATTTTATAATCTCTTTAAACATGACAATTAACCAAATCATAGAAAACACCACAGTGTGGACTTGCATCTTTTTGTTCTTCTTCACATGCTATATGCTTTTTCATGCCTCTGTCCCTTTGTACCTGAAATTCCATTCCCCTAAATTCCCATTCTTTTCTTGTACAGTATGATTGAAACATTTGGCGAGTGTTTAAATTTTCTAAAAAACTTCTTACAGTAAAAGACACATCGTCACTAATCCCCCTCAAAAGCCTCCCCTCACCTCAAGTACACTGATCCGATGGTCCTTGCCACTTTCTGAATCAGTTCTGCAAGTTCTGTTTCAAGTGTATCTTTAGTTGCACTGTCCTGGCTGCCTAGATGTCCTGAAATGATTTAAAGCATTTACCTTTCATGGTCATTTTGATTTTGAGGAAGATCTAGAAGTCACACAGTGGCAGATCCAGTGAGTAAGGTGGATGAGGACACACTGTAAAGTTTTTCCAAGTCTGCCTTTCTGTTGGATGGCACTCGGCAGCATTCACTGTATTTTTAATCACACCTCATAAAGACACTCACAAAAAAGGATTTCCAGAACTGCTTCAGACAGTGGCAAGTAGGATGGGATGAGTGCGCTTGAAGTGAGGCGGAGCATTTTGAGAGGAGTTAATGGCAACTCGTCTTTTACTGTAATGATTTTTTAAACATTCACAGTATATTTCTGTCACACCTTGTGCATATTTAATCAAACCCGTCCCCCTCCCTGGACAGTGAACTCTGTGAGGGTGTGCAAAGGGACAGAGAGAACAAGCACATAAGTACCTAAGTAGATAAGACCAAGTGTCACACAGGGAAATTCACATCCATCAATTCCATACATGCAGGGACCAGTTCTAACTCATCCTTACAGATTCAGTGCTGCTCATACTGCATGGTTTTGCAGCCTTTATTCGGGCAAACAGAAATTGCTTCTTTCTTTTTTCAACTCTGATGCACTTTGAGGCATGTATTTGTATTTACACTTTTAAAACCATACACTAATTAACTTAGTTCCATACGGCAAAGTTTGAAATGAACAGATTATTGATGTAATGCAAAAGATACAGTGAAGATGCTAAGATGAAACTGGGATGCAGATGCCTAAAATCTCCCCCAGGGAAATGCTGCAGACAGTGAGGTGGAACTCAGGGAGTTAGAAAATCAGCTAAGGGAACCACAAACAGAGGCAACTCATCATTAAGATAATTTAGTACAGAATTGTCTGCTGGAGGAAAAACTTGAGGGTGGGAAGAGAACTGGAAAAAAGCAAATTTGGCTCAATCCAATGTATCTTTTTGTTGCTGTTAAGATAATTCTGGTTGAACTTGCAGGGAATTAATTACATTAATAACTTATCATATTACTACTAGGACTCAATTCATAATTTTTCATTGTGGCTAAATTTACTAACCCAGAAAATTTCCTGACTCTTTAGGTTTTGGTTTATGTCTTGCATCTGGTAATAATTTCTAAACCTTGGAGTAACAGTGGTCACTGCTGCCCTTCACTTACTGTCTTCCACCTCTGGGCCGATGTTTGACACTGCAGACCCCACCAGTCTGAGGGGAGAAATGATGTGTGCTAAGACTCTGGCTGTCCCATCACTGAATTCTTTCCTTTCCTTGGACCCAGGAGCCCATTTGCTCCTTCTTCCTAACTACTACTCTTCAGTAATTACTCTGCTCTCATTTCTCATCATCTTTTCCCTCCAACTCTTCCACAGTAAAAAAACCAAAATCAAGCAAACAAAGATTGGCTCACATCCTATAGTCAAACACCTGGGACAACTGGCTCCAATTCTCCAACCTCTTCTGTCCCTGATGCAGTTCCTCTCACCAAGCTGACCGGTGAATTCCTAATGCCAAACCTAATGGATGAGCTTGCACAGCTTAATTTGTTTGACTTCTTTGCAGCACTTAACAGCTTATTAGAGCCTCATTTGAAAAGCCCTTTTATATTTGTCACTGGAAGCCCATTCTCAGGTCTCTCCAAGGAGTGCTTTGTTTCCCCATGGTGCTGCCTTCTACAAGCTTGTTTCTCAGAATGCACCCGTGGGCCTTTGCTTATTTCACCCTCTGGTCTTGAGAAATCTCACTGGCTCTCCTGGTTTCAGTGACCATTCACATGCTGGGCACAGTTACATCTGTATTTTTTTCCATTAAGTTTATTGATACATTTTAGGTATAAAATATAGTTGCATTCATCATTGGGATCTTGTACCTTTACATGATGTATCTTGGTTCTTATTTTTTTCCCCTTCCCCTGCCCTCCCTTCACCCTCTCTACCCTTCCCTATTTGCAATGACTTTGTTTCCATGTTTTTCCTTTTCTCATATTTTTTCTTTTCCCCTCTTTCCTTTCCCCTACTCCTCCCACTTCCCCTACTTCTTTAGACCTTTTCTTCCTATTACACAATATCATTACACATTTTAAAAATTACAGTATCAAAATTTAGAGGACATTACTGCAGGTTTTACAGAATTTAAAAGAATATAGAAAGCATATTACAATGATCCTTTTTGAAATAAATTTGACAACTTCTAAGAAGTACTTTGGAAGACAAATTAATGAAACTGACTCTGGAGGAAATATAAAATTTGAATAGCACCTATTAAAGAAAGTATATTCCTAGCTTGAAAACCTACCTACATGACAAAACAGGCTCATATACATTTTAACTGATAAATTGTATCAAACATTTAAAGCAGAAAAAAGAAGGAACACTTCTCCCCTCATTTTAGGAAATCAGCATTGTGCTAATACTAAAACTGGATAAAGATAATAGAAGAAAAAAATATGAACATAAATAAAAATTTGTTTAACAAAACAAACTATTAGAAGTCAGATCTGGAAGTATGTAGAAAGTGGTTTTATTATAGGGATGGCAGTATTGGTTCAGCATTGAAAGATCCACCCCTATAAATAACATTTTAACAGAGTAAAGGAAAAAGCCATATGATCCTGTCAGTAGTTGCAGAAAAAGTATTGGACTAAATTCTATAGCTGTTCATGGTAAAAGCTATTAGGAGACTAGAAGTAGAATAAAACCTTCTGAACAGATAAGCCATGTACTCCATACTTCCAGCAAAAACAGCTTATATGAATGGAAAAGATACAATGCTTTCTCCCTAAGGCGGGAACAAGGGCAGATATGCCTACTCTTCATCTGTCCATTAAACTTTGAAACCTAGGCCCAAACCAAAATAGTCTGGCAATAAAAAGACACAATTAGCATACAGTTGGCAAGGAAGAAGTAAAATCTTTACATGTAGATAAAATGATCATCTACAGAGAAAATACTAAGAAATCTCTAGGAGCCCCTAGAAATTGTATTTGAATTTAGTAGGATTAGAAAACACAAGATATATATAAATATTCAAGTCTATGTATACGTGCTATAAATTAAGAATTGGACATTGAAATTTAAAAGTTATATAGGAGTACAAAGGACCTAGAAGAGTAAAAAGAAAAAAAACAGTGTTGAAAGACATTTATTACCTAATTTTAAGACTTCCTCTAAAGCTACAGTAATCAAGGCAGTGTTGGCATAAGGAAAGACATATAGATCAATGGAATAAAACAGAGAATCTAGAAACAGAACCACACATATATGGTCCACTGAATTTTGAAAGATTATTTAACATTATCATTTTATAGAACATAAACTCAATTCAAGAGCAGAGGAAAAGATACTGTTTTCAGGAAATGGTACTAGAACACCTGGTATCCATATGTAAAAAATTAACCTCAACCCTTTATTTCCATACATAGAAATAACTTCAAAGGATCTATGAACCTAAATATGAAAGACTAAAACTATAAAACTTTAAGAAGAGAGCCGGGGATTTAGCTCAGTGGTTTTGCCACCTGTTGTGCAAGTGCAAGAACCCGAGTTCGATCCCCTGTACAAAAAAAAAAAAAAAAAGAAGAAGAAATTATAAGGGAAAATGTTCATGAATTTAGGGTAGGCAAGAATTTCCTAGGATACAAAAAACATGATGTATAAAAGAAAGAAATTGATAAATGAGATTCCATCAAAATTTAGAACTCTAAATGACATCGTTAAGAAAATGAAAAGTAGTCCTTAAACAGACCATATTTATAATACATATAATTTAAGACCAGAATATATATAGAACTCTTACAGCTCATTAATAGACAACCTAATTAAAAAGTAGACATAAGAAGATGATAAATAACCAGTACAGATAAGTATTGACTTATCATTGTCATGACTTTTTCTTTTTGTTGGATTCTCCCCCTTTACGTTTAATTTCTTGTCATGCCCAATGGATTCATTCTGCTGGGCTTCCTGGGGTTATGATCCTTGTTATCTTTTCCTAGGATATTGTCTGAAATTTTTTGGAGTGCTGGCTTGGTATTCATGTAGTTCCTAAGGTGCTCTTTGTCATGAAAGTATCTTATTTCTCCATCAATTTTGAAAGATAGTTTTGCAGGGTACATCAATCTGGGTTGGAGGCTGTTTTCCTTTAGGGCTTGCAATACTTCACTCCAAGCTCTTCTAGCCTTGAGGGCTTGTGTTGAGAAGTCTGCTGTGATTCTGATGGGCTTTCCTTTGTATGTGATTTGTTTCTTTTCTCTAACTGCTTGTAGAATTTCATTCTTCTGCTGGGTTTCTGGAATCTTAACAATTATATGTCTATGTGTAGATTTTTTTTTGATCAAGGCTAGTTGGTGTCCTATATGCCTCCCTTGTCTGTATGTCAAGTTCTTTTCCCCTGCTTGGGAAGTTTTCTGCCATCACTTCTGTGTACAGTTTTTTATGTCATCTGCTCTCTCTCCTCTTTCCTCATTGACTCCAATCAGTCTTATGTTATTCTTCTTTGCATCGTCTAGTAGCTGTTGGATTGATTTCTCATAGTCCTTTACAATTTTAAAGCAATTTTTCTTTTCCTCCTCACTAATTGCAATCTTATCTTCTATGACTGAAATTCTGTCCTCACATTGGCTCATTCTGCTCCATAAGCTTTCAATGGCATTTTTAATCTCCTGGAAATCTGTTTGCATTTGTTTTATGGATTCCATTTGTTTCCTATGTTAGGATTCCATCATGTTTGTCAGCTCCTCTATTTTTTTATCTGTGTCTTCTCTAGATTTATTAATCATGTCTTGCACTATGGGCACAATCTCTGCTGTTATCGAGAAATTATTTCTGATTTTATTTTTTCCAGCTCCTCTTTTGTTGCCAGTTCAGGGAGTCTAGGTTGTTGTGTATCAGTGTTCCATCTCATTTCCCTTTGGGGTTGCTTTAGGTGATCTGGAAGTCTGGTTTTGAGACTTGTTTACATGTCTTCTCATTTTGATGGAGGAGGTTGTTGGTACCTGCATATCTCACCTCCTGTGTGCTGGGGGAGGGGGTGATACTTCTGCCCGGAAGCCTCCTCCTGGGTGCTGGGAGAAGCTCACCTCCTGTGCCACATCTGTATCTTAATGGCAGACCTTTCTCTTGAGCTTTAAAGAGTAAATCTAGTTGCCTCACTAGATTTCTTCTCTGCCCAAATTTATTTCTCTACTTACACAAGTGGGATCAAAATATGCAGTGAATGTTGAAAATTTTAAAATATTTATTACAATAAAGGACACATTATCATGAATCCCCCTCAAAATACTTCCCCTGGCATTGAACACACTTATCCCATGATTTTTGACACTTTCTGAAGCACCTCTGGAAGTCCTCTTTCATGAGTGTTTCTGTGGTTGCCTCGATGTTCTGAATTGATTCAAAATGTTTATAGGAATTTCTATCAAATAAAACATTATGGTGTGTCCTCATTAACCTTGTTCACTAAATATAGCATCTTGAAACTTCTGGCTCTTCTCCCAAATCAAAATGACCATAAAAGGTAAACATTTTAAATTCATTCAAGACATCAAAGCAATCAGGACAGCACAACTAAGACACTCGTGAAAGAGGACTCCCAGAACTGCTTCAGAAAGTGGCAAGAATGATGGGATGAGTTTGAAGTGAGGGGGTTATCCTGAGTGATTACTGACAATGTGTCTTTTAATGTAATAAGTTTTTAAAAATTTGAACATTAACCATATTTTTAATCACAGCTCATATTTGGTGTTATGGTGAGTGCATTCTTTTGCTCAGGAGTTTAGAATCATCCTTAACTCCTCTCTTTACCTTCATCCCCACAGTAAAGTAATCGCCATGTCCTGTAGATTCTCCCAAATAGATCTCAATTCCATCTACTATTTTTCTATAATTTTCCCAGAGCCTGGATGACTGCACAGTGCCTCTTAAATGGGCTTCCCACTTCTTCATCTTGCTTTTCTCCGGTATACTGTCCTTGCTTGTGCAAGAATTTGCAGTTTTGTAATTAAATCTGTCATCCCTTAATGATGCCCATTGTTTTCAGGATAGAATGTAGATTCTGTCAAATGGCCACCAATGTTCCCCTAATCAGCCTTGACATCCTTCCATGTGGTGGCAGAGTTTTTGTTACTCCCTGATATGCAATCTGCTCTTGATTCTTTCTCAAGATGGTTCAGCTATTGATTACATTTTCCACCAGAGTAGGTGTGGCCAGATGATGAAGTTTGCACCTTATTGGCTTAACAAGAAATGGCTTGGCTCAGGCTTCTTTACATTTTACTCCCTTAAGCTGGAACCCAGAAGTGGCTCTGACCCATCTTCAACCTGGCAAAGGTATAAGAACAAGGTGGCTCCCAGGTTGTCTCCTTCTCAGCAGAGCTACTGATAGCTCAGATCAGCCAGACAGTATGTGGAGGGAGTAAAACCTGTCTTATTGGGGCCATCACTTTTGGAGTCTTGTAGTCATCTGTCATAGCATCTGCCTTCACTAATAAGTCTGTTTTCTCCTCATGCCTTTGTCACCATCTTTTCCATTGACCCCTGTGGTCCATTAACACCAGACTGGGTGCTGTTTCAAAATACAGTATACTCGCTAACCTTCTATGCTGATGTTCATGCTGTTCCCTCTGGCAAGGACCCTTCATCTTTTTACTCTACCTGAATAACTCCCATTAATGCCTTCAAACTCTGGTAGGCATCAACCTCCATTTGAATTGTTCCCTAAGATACTCCAACTACGTACACACATGTATACTTTTCTCTGTACAGTATTTACATGGCCTTTAATCCTGATATGTCAACTTCACTGGATTAAGAAGTGCCTAGTAGATTAATAAAGCACATTTCTTGGTGGGTCTGGGTGGGTCATGGAGGTGTGACCTTAGTTACTATATCTGGTGTCTGTCCCCTTCCTCTGTGGCACTGTTCCCCTGATCTACTTCCCAGCTGCTGTGAACTAGGCAGCCTTGCTCCACCATGCCCTTTTGCCATGATGTTTTTGCCTTGGTGCCAGTTGATCATGAACTGAATCTCTCGAGACCATTAACTAAATTAAATGTCTCCTCCTTTATATTGTAGGGATCAGGTATTGTGTCTCAGAGACAGGAAAAATAATACAATTTATCAAAAGGTGCTCTGATATCTGGTTGACCTGTCTTCCCTTTCTGAGCATCTTGATGGGAGAGACTATCTTTTGTCTTCGGTGTACAGTTGGGCCACAGCTGGTCCACAAATGCATACTAAGTGAAGAGCCCAAGAAGCTCATGCTTTCTCAAAGTTCCCTAGAGGAAGTTTGTGTATATCTGCAAGTATGCGTATGTATGTCTAGGGTGAGCCATCTTAACTGAAGTACCGACCAGTCCAGGGTTACAAATAAGTCCAAGGTTCAGAAGAAAGGGAGAAACTAGAAGGGGCAGGAGGGGATAGCCAGAGAAGTCTGTGGTGGGTGGAATAATGGTCCCTAGAGATGTCCATGTCCTAGTCAGTGGAGCCTGTGGATTTGTGTTATTAGGTTGCATGACAAAGGCAAACAGTGGAGCAGATGCAATGAATGTTGCTAACGAAGTGACCTTCAAAGAGATTATCCTGGACTATCCCAGGGAGCCCTATGCAACCATAACAAAAGTGAAAAATGGAGAAGCAGATGGTGGAGTGAGAAACAGCCAGATCATGAGCCAAAGAAATATGGGTGTGTTAGTTACTTTTCTCTCATTGCTGAGACAAAATACTTGACAACCAAAGTTAAAAGGGAAAGGGTTTATTTGGCTTACAGTTCATAGAGGTTTCGGTCCATAAATAGCTGGCTCTGAGACTGGGATGGCAAACAAGCATTGCAGAGGAGAAACAACATGGCACACACAAGGCAGCAAAGGTAGTAAGAGAGAGCTTAACAGCATCTTTCTGCTCCTTTTATCTTATTCAGACTACCAGGATTAGGGAAGTGCCAAACTAATCACTCACATGTAGTGGTTTAGTAATCACACACCCTTAACCCTAGCATCATACATTCCAGATTCAACTGCCTCTGAAAAAGAAAGTCCCACTTCATCTGCGTGAGGCTTTGGGGGCGGGGGGGGGGCATATAAACGCAAACAATGGGGATCTTCAGAAGCTGGAAAAGACAGGGTAATGGGTTTCCTCCCCTGAAGCTTTCTAAAAAGGGAAGTAGCCTGCCAAGATCTTGATTTTAGCACAGTCTTTGGACTTCTGACCTCCAGTACAAGGTGATAAATTTATATTTTTAAGCTACAAAAATTTGGGTAATTTGTTGCAGCAGCAATAGGAAATTAATGCAAGTATTATCAACTGAATAAACTTGGACATGACACTTAATGGTTGTAAACATACATCTCCTCCAACAATATACAGATAATATTCATTGTTGGATTTTGAGGCTTATCTGAGATATGATTGTTAATTATAAAGGCTTGACAATATCCTTGTCACCTAGGGAGTGCTCATCAATGGCTGTCACTCTCAGTAATCACATCCTCATTGGAATCTCCATTGCTCTCTCGCTGCTCCCTCATTTGCTTGGTACATCTGAGGTGGAGTGGAAAGAAGAGACAAGGTAGATAATGAAACAATAAAACATCTATTTTGGAAGTTTGCTGGGATATTTGCTTTTAGCTCTTTTGTAATGTGTCTTCTGAACTCACACAATGTTCTTCATTTCCTCCGCTTTCTCTCTCTTGCTTTAGGTATTAAGATCTATTTTAAACTTAGTCATTTCCAAGTCTCCTTGGCATTGCATAAATGTCACACCATTAAATATATATTCATGAATGCTCAAGCAATCTGGCTTCTCCGCCAAGAAATGGGGGCCCCAGGAGGGCAGGTGGGGAACTGACAGATTCCCAGCTGCCCGTGGACTCTGCTGTCCTTACCTATTCAGGACCACATTTCTTCACCTCCTGGTCACTTCTGACAAACATTTTTTTCTCCTGAAATTTAAATATAATTTTATGAAAAGTCTTTCACAGACATTAAATAACGTACTCTGATTTTAGTGAATAATATCTTTACTGTGAGGAATAAAATCTCACGTGGAAATTCAGGGAAAATGTGTATCAGCTTTTATAATGCATGGAATTATCTGTAACAATCTTGAATGCCAGGCTTGGTTGGCACATCTATGAGTCTCTGTTCTGTTTTGTTTTGTTTTTGGCATCAGGTGCCCTCTTATTCTACTCTGTCCTCTGAAGTATGTTCCCCACATTCTAATCAGGGGACCTGGTGAGCTGCCATACACAGAATGCTCAAAGGAACAGCCATAGCATGCTGATTTTGGCTGGTGACTGGTCTCATGAGTAGGCATCTATTCCAAACAGGGCTGTTTTTTGTGAAGAAAATACCTCTTCTTCCCTGGAACAGGTACCTGTGGAAGTTTCTCAAGGCTTGTATTGCTGCCCTAGTTGCTACCACAAGAAGTGAAGAAGGTCAAAACTCAGAAGAGGTGGGGCTAAGGCAGGAAGAGGAGAAAAGCCCTAACCCAGCTCAAAATCCCCAGGTCCACCTGTGCCAACATCACCTGCTACTACCTCCTTCTCTACACAAGTCAATCCATCCTGTGAGTAAGATTTCTGGCCTTGGAGTGGAAAGGGCCCTACCTGAAACACAGGGTCATCACAAAAACACTGTCAGAAAGAGGCTATGGGACAACAAGCCCAGGGGTGTGGAAAATGGGCAGAAAAGGGAAGAATGGATAAAGCAGAATCAGGGCCCCCAGACTGATGACCATCTTTGTGAGTGATACCATAGCTGTTTTAGTCAGCTTTCCATCTCTGTGACAAATAATAACAGGAAAAACCATCTCATAGGAGAAAAGGTTTATTTCAGCTCAGGGTTTCAGAGATTTCAGTTCATGGTCAGTTGGCCCTACTGCTTTGGATACATCATGGCAGAACAAGTGGTGAAAGAGGGCTGCTCACCTCATGGCAGCCAGGAAGTGAGAGAGAGGGGAGG
Organism: Heterocephalus glaber; assembly: GCF_053883595.1. Taxonomy (NCBI): domain Eukaryota; kingdom Metazoa; phylum Chordata; class Mammalia; order Rodentia; family Bathyergidae; genus Heterocephalus; species Heterocephalus glaber. The sequence continues at coordinate 31,883,163 of NW_028258381.1, forward strand.
GACCAGGATTCCAATGCTCCTTCATGAGCAGCCCCCAGTGTCCCAACTTTCTTCCATTAGGCCCCAGTTCCTAATGGTTCCAGCATCTCTCAATAATGCCACAGGCTGAGGACCAAGCCTTCAACACACAGTGCTTTGGGCAACGTTTAAGATCCAAAACACAACAGTAGCATTTCAGTTTCATGGTGCACAAAGTGAAGAACTATAATATTATCACTGCCATACATAATACAGTGCATTGTAAAAAGCTCACCTAAGATAATAAATGTAAGCATGCTGTATAAACTGTTAAGCACTTGCAAATGGCACTTACTATATAGAAAGCAGCATATTTTAGAAGACTATAGATTGAAAAAGATTAAAAAAGAAAAGATAGAATTTAAGTAGGTGAACACTTGAGAAAATGATATGGAAATCACTTCATGGTTGGATCTTTAAAATATCTAAGGGATAGACTTTCTACTGAATGTCATTGGGTGGAGTAAAATTGTATGAAAACATATCTAAGGCAGAGTGTCAGGTAGGAATGGTAGGAGAAAGGCGAGGGAATCCAACATTTTCAAGGTGTTTGTTGTCTCCTGGCCCTGTGTGTCACATGCGCTATCTTTCTTCATCCATTTTCTATTACTGTCCCCATTTTCTATTTAAGGAAAATAAGGCTCAAAGCTTACACTCAAGGAGAAGGCTTCGTTTCTAAAACAGGGTCACTAGATTACATTCCTGTCTAATTAATACATTTGAAATTGTAGTTTGGGGGTGAGGTGAGGATATATTTAATTTTCTTCCTAAATTATAAGAACCAATTGATAAATATTTTAAAGAAAGCCAGATCTTTTTTGAAACAAAAAGCAATTTAGTTGTATATAGTTTTCTGCTAGATTTAAATTCTAATGCTTTAGGTAGTTACTAAAAAATTTTTCCTTTCCCTAAGTGTCAAGAACTATAAAGTGTCTTGGATTTTACTCTACTTCAAAGCAAATAAACTCACCTATCATTATTTGATAAATGCTACCAGAAAACAAGGCTCCCCATAGCAGAGACAAAGAACTTTATTGCTCATGGCAAAGGAGTAGCTAGAACTACATATATATTTATTTGTGTCTGTTGGTTCCCCACCCTCATTCTTACAGCCCTGTATGAGTGACACAGGGAGTTTCTGGGAGTGTCTGCACATGCCATGGGTGTATTACGGGAAGGAGACTCCACAATCGGGGGATTCACTGCATTTATAGCAAGAGAAAGCAAACCTATTTTTTGTCTAGGGTAAAATGTTACCTTATTCCTCAAGATTGCCCACTGCAAACACATCTCTGAGAATGGGCCCAGGTAGAGGCATGGCTGGGCGGTTGCATTTTTGTAGCATCCAGCAAGACTGTGTAGGGAGATAAGGGCCCACAGTGGATTACTTTTCTAGCCCCCAGTCCTTATCTAGACGCTGTCCTGGGGGGATTTTACAGTTGTAAAGTACCCTATGAGTTGTCTTGAAGTTCATCAAGAGATGATTCTGAGGAGACCCTATTTAATGAATTACAAGTCCTTTATAGGGGGCTTAGGCCTTTCCTGAGCTGCTAAGCAGCTGCTGCCCCACAAGACCTTCCATTCCCCTTGGATCTTCCACCCCCAGTGCTACCTGAGAACAAGTTCCAGCCTGTGTCTGTGGGATTCCAGTCTACTGTGGTCCCTTCTTCCTGTTCACCTGCCCAATGATCTCCATAATGGTACAAGACAATTACTTGCAATAATTGCAATTACTTGGCTTAATCCCTTAGTGGATTAGATTACTATTTGTAGTTAATGTATATATGAAACGTACGTGTCCCACTGGATTAGCTTCTCTAACTAAGCCCTGACGGGCACATGCTCCCACTTCGTGGCAATTGCTCATCTGTTGAGACAGACTTCCTTCCAGGTCCAACTGCATTCTCCATCTTCATTTGATTTCACCCTTTTATAACATCCCTTCTTTAAATCACTTCTCCCCTGGATTTGGAAATACCACTTAAGCCTTCATCTCGGTCTATTTCTCTACTTTTTTAGTCTCTCTTGTTCCTCTAACTCTGGTCACTTTCTCAGGCATATTCTTGCCTCTTCCTCCTCTCATACAGGTACTCTTTAATTCTTCCAGACATTGACTATGCTCAGTGCCAGTGATTCATATACTTCTCCTTTTTACCATCTGAGAGTTTCTTAGTGTAGTTCTTGCCCAGGTTTGTTAACAACACACACACACACACACACACACACACACACAAGAATAGTCCTAGGACTGTCTAAATGTCAGTCCTTATGGACCTTGGAGAAATTGCCTTTACCACCACCACCATGATGATCATCACTAGCACTGCCATTTACTGAGCCTTGAAATGTAGTCAATAATATTTAAGGTGCTTCACAAACATGATCTTATTTCATGAAGTAGATATCATTCCCATTTTTCCAATGAGAAAACTAGGAATTTTGGAAAGATCATACAACTCCTCTTAAACTGTAAAGCTAATAGATGCCACAGTTGGGATTTAGCCTCTTTTCTCAAGCTCCAGCCAACTGGCAATACTGCCTTAGTCAGACAGTATGGGTAGTGAGGGCAAAATCAGCAAGGGCTATTTAAATTTTTATTTTTATTTTTATTTTATTTTTGGTACCAGGGATTGAACTCAGGTCCCTGCACTTGCACAGCAGGCGGCGAAACCACTAAGCTAAATCCCCGGCCCAAGGGCTATTTAAATTAATAGGATCTGGCCAAGCACAACAAAGCTAAGCAGGTAGCGCCATCTTAAAAGTTGATGGTAGTCCTAAGGCTACTGTTTAACCACTCCAGCTCTAGATCTAGTCTTTCTTGTTTAATCACAGGTTTGCTCTGCCCTTGGTTTCTAGTGCAGCTTTGCAGATTTCCTGGATACCATCTCTGCCCTCAGACCAAGGACAGCCAGATCTTTCCCTTGCCAAGCCTATCGGCCTCCAGTGATGGACTTCAACTCAACTGCCAAACCAGACTGTTGCTTTCTCTTACTGTTTCACCATTCCTGATCCTATGACTTTGACACTATTGAAACACCATTATGCAGAGTCTGGAAGACACAATAGGCCAGGGGATTTAATGATCGCTTTTGTTAACTTCAAGTCAGCATAGTGTTATTGTAGAATCATGGTGCTTAAAAACATCCCGCTCTAGAAAGCTAAGAAAATTACTGCAATCAAGAAAAAGAAATTGCCTTCTTCCAATCAAAAATTTTGGCAACTGTTTTAGTCTTGGCTAAAGCTTGTACATTTTTTTGGCATGGTGTTTACATTATGGGCTGATCATCAAATCCTGGTGTGGCTATGAATAAAGATTATGTAGAATATGAAAAACAAATTAAAGAGATGGCTACAGAAGCCTTGCAGATTCCAAAGAACATGTGCCTGGAAGGAGAACATCTTGGCAGAAGATGTCTTTGGGACCTGCTAACTCTTAGAACTTTTGCCCTCTGCTTTCCTAAAGAAGAGAGAGAAATCCTTCATGGTAAATTTGACATTTAACCACTTCTTTTTGTGGCTTCCATTTGTTTAAATGTTTATTTCAATTGGATATAAACTTATTAAAGTATTTTCAGAGGTTGATTTAACAAGTTCCTTGTATCAATACTCCAGCAGTGGAGTGGCCACCACCTTCTTTGTTAGTTTATTGGCATGAAGAGCCCAAAATTACCTAGAGTTAGGCTCAACCCCTAATTTAATTGAATACTGACTCTGTTTTCTGGTGGGGCACAAATTCTGACACCTCGGGATAACGTAGACATTCATCCAACCAGTCTTAATTTCCCATAGCCTCTAGCCCTATGTGTTCCAGTTTAAGGATGATGGCATCAGATACTGGATGCTGGCTTATGACACAGTTTGTAAGGGATTGTCTTCATGGGTCCATTCAAATAATTTATCATTTCTTCTGCTTCTGGGTGACAGGAGAGAGTACTCAACACTAAAATCACAAGCCCCTTAGCCCACCTCTTTCATCACCACAAAAGAGGCTTAGATGGTTGTGACATTTTACCAGGTACTGTATCAAAGGATAAGGCATTTGTAGGTCTACATGTACAAGTGCTTGCTCATGACTAGTGCATCTTTAGGCATACATATATTCCTGTGAGGATGAATCATGGCCCATTTCATTGGATGGTGCTTTATTAGGGACTCAGAGTTGTCCTCTGCTGTTGGAATGCTGGGTGGTCATGGTGGCTCTAGCAGAGTCAACCTTGGGAATAAAAGGTCCAAACCTTCGTTTTTGTCTCTTTGGCCCCTCTGAATGTGGCCCATTGGACAAACACCAGTGTGGCTGAGGAAGGAGGCTGACAGACATCCACTGTTCCTACTTGTTTATTGACATGTTTTGCAAACCAATAGCTAAAAGCCAGGTGACAAAGGTGATTACTAATTTGCTCCAATGAAGATCCAACATCCAAAGCCTCAGCTGTGATTGTCATAAGTTGATTAAGTCTGGGACATTCCACAGTTATTCTCTAAGACCCATCTGGATTTTGCAGCAGCCAAATAGACTAGTGAAATGGAGATGTGGTAAGAATGATTATCCCTGCATCTCCCAAGTCTCTGATGATGGCATTTATCTTTGCAGTTCCTCCAGAGATGCCAGTTGCTTTGGGTTTATTATTTTGGGGCTCCCACTGGTTCTTCTTCTCAATATAATCCCCATGCCACAGAGTGGGGAACTAATGTGAACATTTTACCAGTTGAGGTTATTGGTTTTCACTATATTTCGAGGGACTGGGAAAAAGAACAAAGGATAAGAACTGAGTAAGATGATATACTTTTGGATGCCATGAATTACCAGCATCATCTCTTCCTCTCTCCTCCCAAGGAGACTAGCCATGCACTCCTCAAATATGGGTAACCCACCCAGAGAGGAGGCAGTATCCTGGAGTCCCACCTCCTAAGACTAACTACCCTGTAAGTCACAAATTCTTCAGGAAATAGTCCATTCAAATAGGGTAACTGGAGAACGTAAAAAAGGCACAGTGTATAAAGGTGTGGGTAGACTTCCTGGAAACCAGTGAGGGAGAGAGAAGCACCATGGGATCAGCAATAGGAAGGAGCACTTCCTGAAGCCCAAGGTTAAGGGAATAGTTATTGGAGCCCAGAAAGAGTTGTGACCATCAGAGAGGACTGTAGCCAGGGGAAGCCTGTGCCTAGCACGGAGGGAGCTTGGTAGCAGGGTCTGCTCTCTGTTTTGTGCTGGAAACAATACCCTGACCTCAGTGTGCTACGGACCTTGCTAATGTCGTGCATTGGCCCAACTCCAAGGGAGAAAAAAGGCCAACCCAAGAGGGGCTGTTGGTGCAGCTCACGTAGGGCACAGAGTAGGGCACAAGGCAAAGATGATCTAGAGGGATGATGCAGATAACCCAGTTCACCACGTCCACCAAGGGGTCCCCCTGAGCACTCTAACTTACCAACATGTCCCTGGGCTGCAGCATCCCCCATCCTCCTTATCTTGTGCTGTTTACCCCTCACCTCCGTAGCACTCATTGTTGTGATGTGTAATATACCTAGATTTACATTATTTGCTACCCCTTGGCTAGAAAGTAAGTACTCTTGGCATCTATTTTGTCCCGAGACACCTCAAATCTGCAGAGCAGTGACCGACACATAGTAAGTCTTCACTTAATACATCTCAATGAGTGAAAATAACAGATTGTGGATAACAGGCAAGAGGTAGGGAATAATGCAAACCTAATTGCTGATACAGTAGTGATAAATCTCTGATCCTCTAGATGTCTTTGGAGCCAAGGTATAGAAAGAAGACAGAATGAGACACCAAGAGAGATTTAATCTATATTAGAAGAGAGACCAGAGGACTCTGGTTGTTGTTTATATTTAACCTCATTGGAGTATCAAAGTATTGTTTATTTAACTTGAAGATTCTCGAAGAAAACTGGCCAGAACTTGAAATGAACCACATGGTTCACTTCAATGATGCTGAGCTCCCTCTCCCATCAACTCTCCCTTTGGTACCCACCTTGCTTGTGTCTCTTTCTCTTAAACTCATCAGGGGTGGGGAGAGGAGCAAATGCACCTGAGGTTAACTGGGAAGAACATTCACTCCTTTGGCTTCCCAGATCAACCCCCCCATAATCTGAATACATTTATGCCATAAAAGCAAAAGGATATCTCATGTTTTAAACTTTTAAAAAATCATAGGTGGAGAAAGCACCTCTGTGTTTATTATGACAGACCAGAGGAGCAAGGTGGGCCTCCTGCTGCACCCATCACCTGCCTGGCTGGCCTCTCCCCTCCAGTTGGTAGGGGGGTTAGGAACTAAATCATACCCCTTTCAGATTCCTATGTGAAAGCATTGGCCTTCAATGAGCTTCTATTTGGATTAAGGGCCTTTAAATGAGGACATAAGGTGGGGCTCCAACCCAGCATCACTGGCCTCAGTGTAAGAATGGGGAGAGACACCAGGGCCCTGTGCACAGAGGAAAGGCCATGGGAGGACAGGAAGATGATGGCCATATTTCAGGCTGGTCAGGGAGAAAGACCTCAGGAGAAAGCAAACCTGCCCAGTCCATGATCTTATACTTGCAGCCCCTGAGACTGTGAGGAAAAAAAGCCAACCCATGTGTGGTATCTTGTTATAGATCTCTACTAGATGAGAATAGTAGAGGGTGGGGATACACTTCTCATTACTTGCGGCATGATAAAATCAATGCATGCCACTCCCAAGCCAAGACACCCTCAAGCCAAGTCCCCTACTTCACCCAGTTGAGCTGCCACTCTCCCCTGTCCCTGCCCCCTCCCATCACCATATTCATCCTTTCTCTCTCTCTGGAATTCCAGGGCTGGAGAGACAGATAGACAGACAGACAGACAGACAGACAGGTGTATTGCAATGGCACTCTCCAGTGTTGACCATCCCTCAGTTTCTCCTAATTAAATCCACCACAGCAATTTTTCTGCTACACTTTCCAAAGTCTGGCTAGTCAGCCTTTTCTTCAATTCCTTGAGCCACCTACCCTCTGCGATAATGTTTTCTTTCTTCTTTTGCTTAAATTCATGAGCCTTGACAGATACCAACAATAATTTACATGTGATCCTCCAGCAGCCTGAAAGTGGAAAACATCCCCTCCACCCCTAATCCAACTTCTGTCCAAGAATCAATTCCACTCTGTGCCCTCATTGAAACACAATTCCCATAGATAGAGCACAGTTCCAGTGAGGGGTCCCAGAAGACAAAGCAACATGCAGAAGAGAGGAGGAAACACAGAAATGGAGTTAGTTTCCTGGATCACCTGCTAGTAACTGCTCCGGAGCAAGAGTGGCCTTCCACCTTGGAGATCAAAGACTGGTGTGGAACAGACCCAATCGGTCTCCATACACCAGGCAGAGGTTTCTCATCAGTTCTGCGGTAGGTTAATGTCAGAACTTCAGGGATGGCCTTTGGGGAGCATTGAATATAATGACATCTAAGTTGATAATATCGTAACTATTTTCATTCTTTAAATTTTATTGTCTCACAATATCCAAAAACTTTTTTTAAAAGATTCAAATATTTAAAAATCTACATAGGTAATGTAAGATGTAGACATACTCTAATTATCACGTCAAAACTCTGGTGGGGAAAGTCAGGCAGGCAGGAGCTTCTCTCTGTGTGTAGCTAATTTCTATCAGCGAATGCTCTGCCCTGAGGGCTGGTTTCCCAGGCAGGAAGCCAAGAGCTAAGCTCAGAAGAACCCAGGCTTGGTTTAATGCTCTGCTGTAGTCATCCTACAACTCTTTACCCCCGTTTCTTTGAACCCATGTTTTATAAGCCTAATGGGACATGGAGTTGGGAAGTATACAGCAGAGACACATACAATGCCCACATCTGCTGATCCATGCAGCTCCACTTGCACATGCTCAGCCTTGGAGATGCACCATGAGTGTGGGATTCTGATAGATCCACATGCATGTGAGTTCTGCAAGTCTCAAATGAATACAAGGGAGGTGTGTTATGTCTACAGCCAAGTAAGGGGGTGCAGGCAGCCCCAAGAGGCCATGCTTTCTATTCCAACCCTGACTGGCTTTAGATGCAAAAAGAGGCAATGACATTCTAAGAAGCACAAGTGGCCAAAGAATCCTGTCACATCCTTTCTGACTAGTTAGTGCTCCATGGCAGCTGACCACACACAAAAACTGAGGTCCTGGAGGGAAAGGAAACACGGGGGGAGCCATACTTCTCATTCTTTCAGTCTTTCCTTCCTTGCTCATCAGTTCACTAAAAGTAAAGAGAGTAGCCAGACTGTCTGCATTTCAAGAACTAAAATAAGAACAGAGATGATTTTCTCTTTCTCTCTGTTTTTGTGCAGTGTTTCCTCTGATTTGGGAGAAATGAAAGTATATATGCCTGTCTAATGAAGAAACATTCAACATCTCTGGGCATTAGAGAAATGCAAATTAAGGCACCACTGAGATTCCATCTTATCCCGGAAAAAATAACCATTATCCACAAATCAAATAATGATAAGGGTCGGTGAGGCTGCAGGGGGAAAGAAACCCTTTTACATTGTCGGTGGGAATGTATACTAGTACAACTACTATGAATGTCAGTATGGAGATTCCTTAAAAAACTAAAACTAGAAATACCATTCAACCCAGTTATTTCCCTTGTAGATATCTTCCTGAAAGAGTTAAAGACATCATATCGTAGTGATCCATGCATACCCATGCTTATAGTGGCACAACTCATAAGAGCTAAATCTTGGAAGCAGACTGTATGTCCATCAACAGATGAGTGGATAATGAAATTGTGGCATTGACACACGATGAAGTACCACTCTGCCATAAAGAAGGATAAACTTGAGTCATTTGCAGGAAAATGGACGTACCTTGAGACCATAATGTTAAGTGAAATAAGTCAGATACAAAGCTTCAATATTGCATAGTTTCTCAGATACGTAAAACCCAAAGTATAAATAAAAAGCAAAATAAAAGACAGATAAGAAGCAGGGAGGGAAAAGGATCAGAAGATGGAGGGAGAGGGGAGGAAGAGGAAGTGGGAAAAGATGCAGCTGTGAGTGATGGGGAAAAGGAGACAAAAAACATCAAGATGGGTTAGGTATGAGTACCAACTGCTCACCATGAATGTAGTCATTATATGCTGTGAAGCACGTACTAATAAAAATAAAAAGACTGCAAAAAGAAAATATATATGCATGCATAAATATGACACATGAATTGTGAGTCCACTGAAGAGTTCAATGCTTTCATATTTGCATTTCAACATTATACTTGCATTTAAAATCATATCGCACAGTGCAAATATAAATGGGAAAATTCAAGATAATAAGTGAAAAGCTTCATTTTTCTTTACTTAGAATAGTATTTTTAAAACAGATTTAAAATAACACTTATTACAAGACAAGAGAGAAACCATAGAGGAAAAAAATAAGGTCTTTACTTTAGTACCTTTAATGGTTCTTTACTCCTCCTTTTTGAAGAAGGGACCCCGCATTGTTCTTTTGCCCTGGGCTCGGCCAATCAGGTAGCCAGCCCTGCCTGCGTCTGCATGTAACATCGCTTCATGTGGCTTTGGAACATTTGGACAGAACTTGACGGGGTAGTAATGAAGGCTGAGAACTTACAGGAACATCATCAAGGGGCGTTCAGGAAGCGGAAAAGCAGTCTAGAAGAAAGGTAGGTCATTAGCTGGTGTCCTCTGGCAATGTGCTTTGTGTAGCCTGAAAGGGACATCAGGGACAGTATAACCAAGAGATGCTTGGTGTAAAGAGCTGGGTTCCTGCCTTTAAACTATGTGGATAAGAGCAATTTAGTGCAGAGAGCTGATGTTAGAGAAAGGCTCTTTTCTCTTATGATCACTGATAACCTTCTGTCTATTACTGAGTTCAACACTGCGATATATTTGTGCAGAATGGCTGAACACTTACTCTCAGGAAACCCAGGGAACAGTGTAATAGATCAATTGATTTGTCAAGCCTGGGCAGACAGAAACAGTTTCCTTGGCTAGACTTAGTTAATGCAGATGGCTGATTCCTTTACCCTTTAATACACCTCACACCAGTCATGGACTACATTCCCAGGAGAATGTGTCTGCTTCTCTGGAAGGCTCTGGGATCTTTCTTTATGGGTTTTGAAAAAGGAGATGAAGCAGCACAGTAAGAGCCTAGAAAGGCATTGGGAGGAGGAAGTGGACATGTGTGGGAGAGCCATGGGTTGCTGACATGCCTGTGATACCCATGTTGAAGTGGGAGTCCTGCTTCCATGTCCTGTGTCCAGGTACACATTCCACATGTGCCGTGCATGTGAGGCTCCTGGCAAAATGAAGACAAAGAGGGAGACCACCAAATGCAAATTCTTTTTTTATGGGAGGTTGTTGAGACAGAGTCTCACTTGCAGTGGAGGCTAGCCTGAACTCACTATGTAGCTCAGGCTGGCCTTGCACTGGAATCGATCCTAAAGGCTCAGCATCCTGAGTGCTGGGATTATAGGTGTGCACCACCACACCAGGCTCCAAATGCAAATTCCTGAAGCCGGAGAGAGTCGGCTCTCATCTTGGATAGACCCCAATGGGGAGTAGTCAGGAAGCACGTGATGATCAAAATGCACGTTGGAGGTTCAGATAAATGAAAAGAATTCTGGGCTGGGGATTTAGCTCAGTGGTTCCGCCACCTGCCTCTCAAGCGCAAGGACCTGGGTTCGATTCCCGGTACCAAAAAAAACCCAAAATAAAAAGAATTCATTGCAGTAAAAGACACATTGCCATGAATCCCCTCCAGAATACTCCAGCTTGCTTTGAACACACTTATCCCACTGTTCTTGCCATGTTCTGGAGGAGTTCTGGAAGTCCTCTTTTGTGAATGTCTTTAGTTGTATTGTCCTGGCTGCCTTGATGTCCTGAATTAATTCAAATAGTTTTTGGCAATTTCTGTCAAATAAAAGCATTATGGTTTGTTCTTATCCATCTTATTCACTGAATGTGGAACTGTGTGACTTCTGAGCCTTCCCCAAAATCGTAATGACCATGGATGTTCAATGTTTTGAATCGATTCAGCACATCGAGACAACTGCGACAACACAACTAAAGACTGGAAAGAGGACTTCCAGAAGGTAGCAAGAATGATGGGATAAGTGTGTTCCAAGTGAGAGGGAGGATTATGAAGGGGATTAATGGCAATATTTCTTTTACTGTAGTAATTTTAAAAATTTAAACATGAACTTTGCACATAAGCCAGTAACATGGTCCTTTATTATCATTATCTGTGCTATTCATTTTCATGACTGTGACTCAATGGGTTTTTTCCACCAGCATCACCACAACTTATGAGAATGTGTTGTGCTGTGACCTTGGATGGTGATGACATCATCGGATATGGAGATTTTTCACCTTCATTATAAGTCTATGGGATCTTTCATTTATAAGTCTATGGGATCACCATCCTCTATGTGACCTGTCATTGTGCAGTTGATGACCACACTTGTGTCACTCTTCACATTAGATGTTCCAACCATTGCTAGTCACAGACGGGGGAGGTGGGCTGAGCCTGTACTATACACCTTCAGTCTGTAGTCTGTCCTTCCAGCATTCTGACAGCCCCATGCAGCTTGTTGCTCCCTGCTACCACAGCAATCTGCCTGCTGTGCCTTTTTTGATCCTGTCCCCCCTACTGAAACACCTTCGCTACTTCTTCATTGGCTGGTGTTTGTGAAACCCACTTCCTCTTCTCCTGGCCACATAGAGAAGAATCCATCTCCCACCCTCCTATGCTCTTGGTGACCACAATTGCTGACAGCCACCTCCAAGCCTGGCCCATTAGAACCTCCCACAGGAACTCCTCCAAGCTCTTCCACTTCAGGCACAGAGGATGGTTTAACCAGGAGAGCCATGGATGACAGCGAATGGGCCACAGGAAGAAGGCATTAGGTTCTTTAATTGCCACTTGGAGGATGGCCACCTGCTGGTGAGCAGGACCACCCAGTGTGATGCTACCCAAGTGATAAATGAGCCTTTATTATGTTTAGGGTTTATCTGTTTCAGTAGCCAGTGTTGCCATAATTAACACAACTGAGCTGTAACAACAGTCTCTCTCCTGGGGATTATGACCCAGTTGTAACCTAGGTGTTAAGGGCTCAGATGTCCTATAGGCAGGTGGAGTCTGTATCCCTCCCTCCCTCCCTCCCTCTCTCTCTCTCTCTCTCCCCCCTCTCTCTCTCCTCTCTCCTCTCTCCTCTCTCTCTCTTCCTGTTGTTCTGGGGATTAAACCCAGGACTTTCATACCTTTAGCCACATCCTCAGTCTTTTCTTTAAAACTTAGGTTCCCGTGAAGTTGCTAAGTTGTCCAGGTTGTGCCTGATCTTGCAGTCCTCCTGCCTCGGCCTTCCAGAATGCTAGGAAGACAGGCATGTCTCATTAGCCTGGCTTGATATTTAATTTCAAAAGCTAAGATTCTCTTCTCTTTATATATATATATATATATATATATATATATATATATATATTTATATACTTATTGGTACATTTTAGGTATAAAATACATTTACATTTATCATTGGGTGTTTGCACCTGTACATGATGTATCTTGGTTCTTATTTTTTCCTCCATTACCTGTGCACCCTTCACCCCCTCCACCCTTCTCTATTTACACAGACTTTGATTCCATTTTTTTCTTTCTCATAATTTTTCTTTTCCCTTCTTCCCTTTCTCCTTCCCCTCCTGCCATCCCCAAACCCTTGGACCTTTTCCTATTTCCAATTATCAATTATTCATTTTGATCATTTTCATCCTTATTTACACTTCCAATTTCTCACACTAGAGAAACTATTTGGTATTTATACATGTGTGTCCTATTTATTTCACTTAAGAGTGTGGCCTCAATATGCATCCATTTAGCTATAAATGTCTCTAGTTTCTCATTCTTTATGGCTGAGTAGTATTCCATTTTATAAAAAAAACCACATCTTCTTTATCCAGTTTCCAGTTGATGGGCATTTGGGCTGTTTCCAAGCTTTAGCTATTACAAACTGTGCCGCTATAAACATAGGTGCACATATATCACTGTGATATGATTCTTTTAATTCTTTGGGGAAGATTCCCAGTAGGGGAATAGCTGGGTCAAATGGGACCTGTAGTCCTAGTTCTTTGAGGTATCTCCATACTGACTTCCACAGTGGTTGCACCAGTCTGCATTCCCACCAACAATGGAGAAGGGTTCTTTTCTCTCCACACCCCCACCAGCATTTGTTATTGGTTGATTTCTTGATAGCAGACATTCTTTGTGGGGTGAGGTGGAATCTGAGTGTTGTTTTCATCTGCATCTCTCGAATGACCAGTGATGTTGAACATTTTTTCATATGTTTATTTGCTGTTTTTACTTCTTTGTCTGAGAAATGTCTATTCTAATTGACAGATTCAGTAGAGTAGCTGGATACAAAGTCAACATTCAAAAAACAATAGCAAATAGCAGACCCATTTAGAAAGAAATTCAGAAATATCTAGAAATCAACCTAACAAAGGAAGCAAAAGACCTCTACACTGAAAACTACAGCTTTCTGAAAAAGGAGATCTAAGAGGATATAAGAAAATGGAAAGATACCCCTTGTTCCTGGGTAGGAAGAACCAATATAGTGAAAATGGCCATACTTCCAAAACTACTATATAGATTTAATGCAATACTGATTGAAATTCCAACAATATACTTCAGAGAAAACAATCCAAAAATTCATTTGGAAGCAGAAGAAACCTAGAATAGCAAAAGCAATTCTAGGCAACAGAGATATGGCTGGGGGTATCACAATCCCCAACTTGAAACTATGCTACAAAGCTACTGTGATAAAAACAGCATGGTACTGGCAGAGATTTCCTCCTCTTTAAAGGAAATTTCATAACTCTCCTCCCACTTCCGCCTCTACTAACATCTGTTTTTCAGGAGACTTACATTTCTCCTATTCACATCTTGCTTTGATAGTCCATGACTAAAAAGGATCGAGAGGGTAATTAGTCATTCTGGGTTCTTAGAGGGCCACTGCCTTTGTTCTCTGCTGGAGTCAAATTCAGGTGTGCATGGGCAGCAGTGGCCTTCTTCGGGGGAGAAAAGGGAGCCTCCAGTAGGGGTTTGATGAGGACTGTCACGAAGGAAAGCCTTCATCTCCTGACTCTTCAGTGGGCCATGTTGGTGAAGTGGCTTTTCCTTGGGGGAATGCACATCAGTACTGAGTCATGCTCAGGCCTGCATTAGCAAACAGGGTCCATTCTGCAGATTCGGAGCTGGGATTCTCACACAGCAAACAACTTCCAGTTAAATAAGTGGTCCCTTCTCTTTAGTATCCTTGGTTCAATCTGCCACTGGGAACATCTGTCCCCCAGCCTCTTGCCCTCTCATAGTCTTCTCCTTCCCCTGCCTCCTGATCTCTACTGGGATTCAGCCTGTTCCCAACTCCCTGAACTCCTTCCTCTTGGGTGACCTCAGGGTGGCCTTTGGAAGGACAAAAATGTTTCCTGTTTTATTTGCAGAACATTTTCTCCTAGAATCACCTTGAATGATCCCCTGGGCCAAGTGCCCCATCACGGTGATCTGCTTAACAGAACAAACATACAAACAAATGTTGGTTCACTTCATTAAAGAACTCGAATGCCAGCATTTACATAATTTTTTCTCCTAACACTCTGGTTACAGATTTCCCTGATGTGGCTTTAGGACCCTCAAAAAGCCTTTGCCAACCTCTTAGAAGGAAGCCTGGGAGCTTTTCCTCTGGCCTCTTTTAAAATTATGTGCATATGATACATATTAGAATATAAATTCAGATCTCAAAGATAAACATAGCCAAACATGAGTTAAAGCAGAGAAAACATATTTTATTCAGGAAATACTGACTTTAGGGGAAAGAGCTGAGCTCCATGCAGATTTGAGAACTGCGATTTTTGAAGCGATATGGAGGGAAGGGGAGAGCAGAGGCACTGTAGGGGAGGGAAGTGAAGAGTTATAGTGCATTGCTCTGTGGAAACGCTTAAGGCCAGCTCTGTTTCTAAGCTGGCAGTCATGGAAGTTGGGATCTCATCTTCTTAAGGAGACAAGAGACAGAGGTCCCATCCTTCTTGATCATTATCTGTCAGAAGACAGGCTTTAGAGCCCTTCAGGAAGCTCCTTCAGAATTGCAGGAGATACAAATTCACAAGCATAAATTTTTAAAATTTAGTTTTAATTTTTAAGTAAATTTTATTGTATATATTTAAGGTATACAACATGATGTTGGGAGACACACAGCATATGTAATAAAATGGCGTAAAAGACAGTTTAGTTAGTTAGCTTATGAATAGGCAGCTACCTAGGGAAAGAGCCTGAGATAGAGTTGGATGATCAGCTACATTGATAAAAATGAAAATAAGAATAGGCAGTGTACTAGGACTTTGGCCCAAGAATGGCTTTCCTCAGGCAACAAGGAATGCAGTCCCTCCAACTAAGGGAGCTGAAGCCTTTCCCTAAGTTCCTGAGTTTCAAGGAACTTAAAATGCAGAATAACTGTTTTTTTTTTAACCTGGGATTCCTTTAAACTCTACATGTTGAGGAACTGGTTTAGAGAGCCTGAGTTCCAATTGGTCATTTCAAACCTACAGAGCTCCTTGCAATAGGTAGCCAGTAAGCAATTGAGCAGTTCCTGTCTTCTGCTTATCCATAAGAAGTTCTGGACCAAGAGACAATGTGGTAACCCTCTTGGGGTCCCTCCGAGATCTATTCTTCTTCTTCTTATAGTTCTACTTAACACTCTCCTAACTTCTTTCTTTTTGCCTGAGATATCATTCTTGGACTTTGTGGGAAAAGGAGCTCGGGTTTACATGGTTTGTATGGAGATAGCTGTTTGGACGGTTACTGCAGTGAAGAAAATTAGCTCATCTATCATCTTACATATATAATTATCCACACTCTGTCCTCTGGCAAGAGCAGCTCTAATCACTTAGCAAAACTTTTGACTGTAATATATTGCCATTATCCATAGTCCTTATGTTGTAGGTGCAGGATGGCCATTTTCAGCAAATGCTGTGAGGGAGGAGTTTGGACTTATCAGGTATTAGTTAGAACAACTAGTAAATTTTCTTGGCAGATTTCAGCTTCATCTGGCAGGGACCTGGGGTCATCCTGGGGACATGAATGCTAGAAACCACTGGGGACCATGAAACGTTACTGGAAACCTCTGCAGTAGGCTCCAATCTCCTTCCCAGTCTGCGATGCAGGCCTGAGGCAAAACAAAAAAGCTAAGAGAGGCAGAAAGTGGGGAGCCAGGACAACCAATGCCAGTACAACCAACAAAGGCCCTGGCCAGCCTAAACCACTGATTTAAATTGGTATAAATTGGGGTAAAGGTAAGCTACATGCAAGGACAGTACTATGTGAGAGGATGGACAGATGTGTGGTTTCTATGGAAATTAATGTAAGCAAGGCTCGTAAAGACAAGACAAAGCATTCTGGAATTAAGAACAGAATAGACAAAATATATAGTTGTAATTAGAACATTGTACTTCTAGCAAGAAGGTTTTAGTTGTGGGAACAGTATTTGGGTGTGAGTTACTCTGAGCTCAGCATGTAGGCTTCAGCTGGACTCAATTCTATAAACTAGCCAACCGTGGGGTTAACTCTTTACAGCTTTCTTTGGGCATAATCCATATTACAATCCTCTGCAAGAAACCATGCTAGAGACTGGTGGTCTCCTGGTATACAGGTATGAAAGTCTCCTACTTTGGAGGTTTTGTCTGAGTCATTCATTGTATGCTGAGTTTTGCAGTTCTCAAAGCACACACATACACACCCCACATACCCACACACACCCATATATGCATATATACTATAAAATCTTTTTCAATGAATTTCCAAAGATCTTCATACAAGATCTTTAAACATGTTAATAACAAGTTATTATAAAATAAGGTTAGGATCCATAGGCAATAAATATCAAATTGGCACAAAGCTCAGGAGAGCCTTCTGCAGGGGTGGGTCCTAGTGGCATCTGTGGGCAGGAGGAAGTTGGTGGCATGGCCTGGGAGGATAGTCTGGAATTCAGTCTGTGAGGTAAGCACTAGGGGATTTGAAATTCACTACACTGGCCTAAGCCTGCACAAAGGCCAAGCAGAACTGTGCCAGAGGTGGATCTTCAAACCAAGCACGCATGTCCCTTCATGGAGCCTTGATTTTACTTTTCTTAGGGGAAACGTTCCTTTTTATTAACATAAGCATCATGGAGTAGAACGCAAGATGAGAATTAATTTCTTTTAGGGTAGAGTTTGCGACTCTAAATAGTTTCCCCTCTGGCTGTGATAGAAAGCTTTGAGCAGGCGCCTCCCAGAGACGCTGCCTTCAGAGCAGGTGTCAGTCATGAAGGAGACCAGTGGTGGATGGGGCCCAAGAAGGTCTGAACCCACTGTCAGGTCAAGGAAGGCTTCAAGCCAAGCATTTTCTTACCACTATGAGAAGGAAAAAGAAGTGCAAAACTCACAGCAAAAATCCTCAGAGCACAAATAGCTTGGAATTGTGGGGATCTGCTTGCTCAAGATTAGGGCTCCTTCCATGAAGCCAGGGAGGGAGAAGGCACAATCTGCTACTTTGGTCTTCCTGTCAAGTTTTAAGCACTTTGATGTTTAGACCCAGGTTGTCAAGCTATGTGGTTTACAGTCCAGATGCACCTGCTACTTGTTTTTATACAGCTCAGAAGATAAGAATGCCTTTTTTCATTTTTAAATGATTGGGAAAAAATTAAAAGAAAAATGTGATTTTTTTAATACAGGAAAATCAAGTAAAATTTAATTACCAGTGTCCACAAGTACAGTTGGAAATTGAAATTGGATATGGCCTGCTCGTTCCCTATGTATCCTCCTTGGATATTCTCACACTACAGTGGCAGAGTGGGATTGTTTGCAACAGAGAACAATGACCAAAAGCCCAAGATATTTACTACCTGGCCACTTAGAGAAGAAAGTTTGCCTGGTTGTGCTCCCACATGGAGGGAAGGCCCCCCCACACACTGACCCTACTCATTTGACTCCTTTCTCTCAACTTCAGCAATGATCCCTTTACACTGCATTTCTTTACACTACATTGCTCCCTGAGATGGGAACCATTGTTCTAAATCATAGAAAAGTCTCTATCATCAAATAAGTTCAATCTTGGTATTTTTTAAAGGATGGAATGATTTTGTTACTGAAAATATTTTCAACTCTTTCATGATCCATCATGACCATCCAGATAGGGGATAAAAATGCTAACATCTCCCAAACCGATTTCACCACTCAAGAGTTTTTTAAAGGAGTATTATTATCTCAAAATCTTCCCTATGACAGTTTTGTCAGTGCTACCCTATACCTTTGTCAGACATCAAAAAGTGTCTTCTAGTTTGCGGCAAACCGATACCTCTTTTTAGTGAAGTGCCTTTGCTCACTTAGGCCTAGGAATTTACTGCGGGAAGCGCTGGTGCTGCTGCTTCTCTTTAGAGACGTGCTCACTCTTTCACCTCCTGGTACCTAATCTCATCCCCTCACCTCATCTCCTCCTCACAGGTATGAGAAGGCAGGAGTCTTCAAGCCAGCAGTGGGTCATGAAATCGATTTAGAGGGTCAGTGACCAACCTTCAAGTAATTAAACTACGAGAGGATATAAAATAGCAGAGTGCATCCCTGTTGTACTCAGTGAAAGTTTTGTATGGGTTCTGGGTCATGGCATAAAACGTATTTCTTACTTTGAGCCATGGTCAAAAATGTTTGAAAGCCAATACGCTAAGGTGTCAACAAAATAAAAAGGCAGAAAAAAGCCTTGTAGATAACATTTGATTAGCAAAGGTGTAAGGGTGTCCCAGTACTCATCCCCATGTGTCTGTACCTCAGTGTAGCCATTTCGATAGGGTCCCAAGCGCTGTCTTGATTAACTTCGGCGTCATCCACCCTCACTGCTTGCACAAGCCCCTGCCCGCAGAGGCCACATAGATATTTGATGTGGGTGGTAAAATGGAATTAAAAGTTAAGACCCTAAGTTCTCCAGCTTTAGTCTATCTCCCACGCCCCACCTCTGCTCTGACATCCCCATATGACCCAAGGAGCAATTCTTTGCTTTTGTTCAACAGCAAATACACGCACATGCCAGCGACTTCTTCTGAAGTGCTCACTTTTTTATGCTTACAGCCCCAGCTCTGCCCTTCCTCTTGCCAGGAAGAGCAGCCACTTTTCAGAAATCCTCTGTCCCCTGTACTGTTCCCTCTGCTTCACAGTGTCCTTTCAGACTGGACTCCTGCTGCAATCCCTCTGCCCAGTGAAAGTGTGCATTCTGTAGATCTTCCATCTGCAAGGCCTCTCTGATGTCCTCACACCATTACATGCACCCTTTCTCATGGCCCCGCAGGATTCTGTACATGCATCTATATCACAACAGCAGCACCATGGTGTCAATTTTCATGGCATGCCTGTTGTCTTCTCCAGGGCAAAGGTGATGGTTTCTTCAACCTTGAACTATCCATGCCTGGCATAGCATGGCACAGAGCAGGTGCTTGGTAATGCTTTAAGTGTGGATGAAAAGGAGCATGACTAGAGGGGTGCAGAAGTCGACTTATGGGGTCCCATATCATGTCCTTTGCCTGGCTCTGACCCCTCTCTAGCAGGTGGGACCATGTGTACTTAGGGCTCTACAGGCTTTTCAAACCAGTCTGTGGACAACATGAGCAGAGATGGGTGCAGGCATGCATTCCAGGCATCTCAGGTCGGGGCTGATCCAGCAGCCTCTTCTGCATGGGCCAACCTTACCAACATTTATGGTCAGACTATGCTACATGCAAGGGAGAATTTTTAATTTCTAGTAGAGCTCTAGTGTGGTCACAGATCCAGCATAGTCAGTAATGGATGATTAGTGACTTGTGGAATTGGCCCAAATGAGGGCTTTATAACAGCTGTGAGTACTGGGAGGCATAGATTAAGCAATGTTTTTGACTCTGAAACTCCTGCATGGGTTTCTGTTTAGATCCTTCTCTTTTACACCACTTCTCTACTCACTGCCTCCCTCCACATACCTATCATCCCCTTGTTTTCCCCAGAATCAGAGTCCATCGGCTCCTTGCCCAATGGCCTGCAGCTGCCCACACGTGACTGAGTGGCAGCATGGTCTCCTTCTATATGGCCAAGAGCAGTGCCTCCCTGGAGTCTGTTGATTAACCTGGGGCCAATAGAATCCATGTGAGCTGCTTCACCTTTTGCTGACAAGTGAAAAGGGTGACTGCTATGTTGGGTTCTACCAGGAAACACACACAGAGCTCCAGAAACACTTGCCTTAGTCAGGGAAGTAACACAAACCTCAGCGTGGAGAAGGAAGAGAAGCAGGATCCCAGGTAAGTCCTGGCTCTCTGGCAGATAGAGAGGGCAATGTCACCATGACCTGCATTCTTTTGTGACTTTCTAAGAACCTGAACCGAGATTATTAAAGTTACTGGTGGAACCAGGCACAGTAGGCGAAGAGCAGGACATCATTATACTTGATGCAGCCTGTCAATGAATTCATTTCAGTTTTACTGGGCAACCCACTCTTTTGCCAGGGACTGTACTCAGCTAGGGGGCTCTGGTGGCCAATGATAAATGGGCACAGGGACTGGGAAGACAGCATCTCTCATGCTCATCGTCTTCCTTCCAGAGCAACTCTACATGGTGACCTGCACTCCTCCATAGCACAGTCCACCTTTCTGCCTTGGCCAGAACTTGGGGTGTCCTCTGGGCCACCCTTTCCTCTCATACAACTGAGCATGTTCCAGCTGAGCAGCATTCCTCTGGGTGGATGTTCCACGCTTTCTTTATGCACTCATCTGCCGATAGCCACTTAGATCATTTCTGTGTCTTAGCTGCTGGGAGTAGTGCTGCAGTGAACACGGGAATGCAGGTGGCCTTTTGACCTATAGATCTCAGTTTCTTTGGCTACAGACCCAGAATCAACAAGGTGTTCTTTTTTTTTTTTTTTTTTTTGTGCCGGGGATCGAACTCGGGACCTGGTGCTTGCAAGGCAGGCTCCGGAACCACTGAGCTAAATCCCCAGGCCTCAACAGGGTGTTCTTGAAGGGAGGGAGCAAAGGGAAGAGATTGACCCTCATCTGCTCTGACCTTGCAACCTTGAACTGGGCCCAGCCCACTCTGCACCACAGCCAACCAGCAAAGAAAGGGTGCCTCGATTTACCCTACTGGCCAGCTGCTGCCCTCAGCTTTGGGCCCCTCCCTGCCCTCGACCTGGCACACAGCTGTGACTTCCTCCCTCCGAGCATTCAGCACCCTCAAGGACTGTAGTGTATGCTATGTGGCCTCTTCTTCAGCTGGACTTTCTTTTTTAAGTTTTTAAAACATCTTTATAATTGTGGTGAAATACATAAAAAAAATTTACCACTTTATCCATTGTAAATGTACAGTTCATTGGCATAAGTGTCACTTGCATTATTGTGAACCATCACCAAAATTCGTATCTGGAACATTTTCTACTCAAAATTAAACTCTGTACACATTAAGCAGTATCCACTATTGTCTCTTCCCAGAGCCCCAGTATCCACCATCCTCTTCTCCACCTCTAGAAGCTGGCTGCAGTGGGTTCCTCCTCTAAGCCGAATCATAGGTATTGATGGTTTTGAGACATGCTTGTTTCCCTTAGGGTAACATCCTTAGGATTCAGTTCTGTGGCAGCCCATGTCTGGCTTCCTTCCTTCGTAAGGCTGCCTAAGGCTGCCTAATGTCCCGTTGCGTGGCTGGACCTCACTCATGCAGCGTGGGCATTTACTTGCTTTGCTTCTACCTTTGGTCTATGGAACAATGCTACTGTTACCCTGCTTTCAGTTCTTTGGGTACACCCCAGGGTGGAACTAATGGGTCCGTAAAGCAGTCCGATTTTTAATTTCTGAGGCCACACTGTTTTCTGTAGTAGCTGCACCATTTTATATTCCCACCAACAGTAACAATAGCTGTTATTTCTGTGGGCTTTGTAAATAGCAGCCATTCTGATAGTGGGTGGGAGGTGGTATCTCTTTGTTGTTCTGCAAGCCTTCACAGCCAGCTCACCCACCCAGGGACCCAGCTCCAGGAAGCAGCTTGCCCTGCTGGGATCCTGACCAGGCCTTCAGAAAGACTCTGAACCGAAGGGGGTATAATTCTTGGAACTCATAATGCATCCTCAATATTGTCATTTTGAGCTGAATTGTTTGGTAGATCTAAGCTGTAGAACATCTGCCACACACAATTAAGAAACCAATCTATCAGGAGGATCGATCAATCAGCATGACTGACTGAGTGCTAAGTTTCTGGGTGTGAGGATTGTCCTCAGCTCTCCATTGTGAGCAGAAGAAGGCATCTTTTGGGAGGTTGTTTGGTTTGAGGTCTCTTTAAGTTACACCTGGATCACATCAGAAGAAGCACCATAGTTACAAAACAAAAAAATAGTGATTAAACATAGCAGGACCCTGCTGCCAGCTGGACCAGGGGACTGGAGGGGAGGAGAGGGGGGACTGAGAAGTGAATAGTTGAGACAGAAGCTGTAACTTTCAAAACACGAGCCTCACTCACAAAACAGATCGGCTGTGCCAGATCACACCAAGGTGGGTACCATAGGAGACTGAAGCTCCTAGGCCGGAAACACTAGACCCATTTCTTCCAAAATGGGGCCACTGAAAAACTGACC
Organism: Heterocephalus glaber; assembly: GCF_053883595.1. Lineage (NCBI taxonomy): Eukaryota > Metazoa > Chordata > Mammalia > Rodentia > Bathyergidae > Heterocephalus > Heterocephalus glaber. The sequence goes on from NW_028258381.1 coordinate 31,905,815, forward strand.
TACGGGTTACTCCACACAGACTTGTACGTCCTAAAGATAAGCTCACTTGCTCTTTCAGGAACTCTCTATCACAAAACCTGATTAAACAATGCCAAGACCTTCCTGTTACTAACGGCAAGCCCCAGACCTTGCTGACCACCTTTCCCGTACAGCAGTAACAACCTCAACTTTGTGGGCAACAGGTGTGTCCCTGGTGGCCTCACACCTCAGGGTGTCTCTAGATCTCAAATTATACGTGAGGCTGGCAGCCAGCTCTCTGCACTGGCTTCATCCAGGATCTCGGCAACGCCACTCTTTTGGACCACCTTTCCCTTACCCTCCCCCAGCCCCTCCCCCTTGCCTTGCCTCTAGTTCCTCAAATGCCACACTGGACAACCCAGTACTTCCGCTTTTAGCCGTGTAAGCTTCTTACAAAAATGAATAATTTAACATCCTAAGAAACTCCTCAGGCTGGCCTGAGAACAAAGCAATCAAAACGGTGGTAAAATTATATCATTTTTCCCTCAAGACTCATGAAGGAGCTGTGAGCAAATTGCACCAACATCTGCTGTGAAATCCCAGTGAGTAACACTTAACCAATTTTTTGCCTTTGAGTAATATCCTCACCATTTGTTCCCTTTCTCCTTACTGACAGTTCTACTGCATTTCATTTCCTCTTCTCTTTCTCCTTCTCCCCTCTCCCTCTCTTCTTCTTTCTCCTCCTCCTTTTTGTGTGTATGCTTCTGGGGGTTGAACCTGCATCCTTTGCTCTGAACTATATCTCCAGCCTTTTTATACATTTATTTTCTTTTATTTTGTTTTTAACTTCTGAGACAGGGTCTCACTCAGTTGCTCTGTTGCCCAGGTTGGGCTCCAGATTGCAGTCCTCCTGCCCCAGCCTCCCAGAGTGCTAGGTGCATTCTCTGCCACTTCATGTTTCTAAGATCAAACAATGAAAGAGTGAGGGCATTGTGTCGGGCGGGCCTGCAGCCACCTGCTCCACTCTCTATCCCTGACTCCCGGCCAGGAGAGTGCTGCCTCAGCTTGCCCTGGTCCAAGTCCACAGGGAGGGAGGTCCCTGGTCACGTTGGCCTACGCCCACTCCCCTTTCCCAAGTCCCATTGCTCTAGAGCCTCCCTGGGCCCTGTGGAGGATGCCAGGCCCTCTTGGGCAGCCCAGAGGTGGCTTTGGGAGCAGCACTCTGCCCTTGATGTCTCTTTCTCCTGTTGATAGAGGTGATGGGGCCCAAAGAGGCCAACCAGCCCCTTCCTGGGAAACCAGTTGAGACAGAAGCTTGGCCCTACCATGTGTGAGCTCAGGAGCTGTTGGTAGCCCTCCTGCCAGAACCAGAACATGGTCCAAAGCCAGGGGAAGATGAAGCAGAGGACTGGGGAAAGCCACAAAGGACACCCCTTTTGGATATTTTATGTGGTCCCCCAGTCCTGTGCCTTCCCTGAACCCCATGATCTCTGTTCTTATAGTCCCTGAGTTCGAGCAGCATTTTTCTGTTGAGATTCAGGTTTTCCAACCAGCTCCCACAGGTGTATATAACTTGCAACCCAAAGAGCCTGGCCTGGGGAATGGGCTATGTTTCATGTCCGGGGAGACCCTCACATGCCCTTAAGGGTGCGCATGCTCCCTAGCCTGATGACTGCACCCCCTTTCTCAGGAAAGCCCTCCCTGAGCAGAGCTAGCCTCCCTTTGCCCTCTGCCTCTCCTGGCAGCTTTTGCTTCTGTTGTGGCCCTTTGTCTTGACTACTCACAAATCTGACCAAGAGATCTGGTTTAAGGGCAGGGGCTGAGTCACCCACAGGACAGATCCCCTCCTGCTTCCTGATTGCCACCATGTTGCTGGGATCAAAACTGCACACACTGACAGCTTGCTTAGGTTAGAGCATGTGGCTTCCTTCTTTTCTACTAATGATGAAATTCTTCCTTTCATTCTGTGGATTCTGTGTGTGGAGGTTACACTTGAAACTTATCAGTCCGGAAGTGCTCAGTCCCCAGGGGCTGGTACTGTCTCTTTGGGTGACCAGGCGGCTATTGGTTCAATCTTCAGATCTCCCCACCCTTTTCTTTTTAAGGTGACCTCTGAGTGTGGGGAATGGGATCATACCAGGTGCTGGGACTCTGGCTCCTCTTTCTCCATTCCCACAGTGTCCTTTGGCACCCTGCCTGCCTTGAGGACACCACCTGGACCACCCTGGCCTCTGAGGAGGACATTTGTAGGTGGTTCATTTGCTGATGGCCTCTTGGCTCCATCTCAGCCATGCGGTCTTCTCCCTAGTATTGGCTCCAACTCGACCCTAGCTGATGCGACAACCTGGGTGATCTGTCCTGCTCCCTGATGGGTACAGGCTCCTTAATCCCTGTAATAGCAAACCTCACCAGCGGCATCATCGCTGACTTGAGCTCCTATGGGCAATGTGTAAATGTCTGAGTCCCCCTTCTAGACCACACCTAAGCCTAGAGAATCTTGGAGTGTCGATTCAGGCTTCCTCCCTCCAAATCTGCTGCACCACATTTCTTCCCTCTGCAGGGACTTAAGCAGAAGTCACTGTCACAGTGAAAATTTCCCTGCTCCTGACCCTTCTCTCACTCTAACCCTCATGGCCCTCAATTTTGACCTAGAAAGGGAGAAGTCGTCTCTGACTGCTTCTAAGATCTCTGATCCTTTTCTTTTCCTCTAATTTGTTGGCTCAAAGGGGCCTCCCTTTCCCTTTTTATCCAATCTGAAACTATGTCACTGTATTCCCCTTATCTAGGGCAGGAAGTCGGCTAGGAAAAGGGCCTATGGAAGGAATTAAGTGCTGAATCCTCCAGTTTTCCATCCATACCAAGCTGGAGGATAATGTGGTATTGGGGAAGACTCTGAATGAAAACAGAGGGCTTCAATAGCCTCCAAATATTACAATTATTAAATATATATATATATATATAATGCCTACTATGTCTCTGGTGCTTTATATATTTTATAGCTAATACATACTATGGATTATATATTATTTTATACCCATTGACATCATTTTGCAGATGAAGAAAGTAGGATTTGACAGAGTAACCTGCCTGACCACACATACTGGGTTCAGACCCTGGTACACATTAGCCCCAAGTTCTGCTCATCCCAGCACCCTGACTCCTGGACTTCTGGTCTCCTCGCTCAGCCCTGCTTGCCACATGGAACATATTCAAGTAGAATTAACTAAGTGAGTGGCCGATAAAAGATTAACTGATGGAATTTCTACCTGAAAGCCTAAAGAACCTTGGTACTCCAAACAATGGTAGCATTCCATCAAACTTTCATTGTGACTTTGGATAACAAGTGTTATTTTGGCATGCTTTGCAGCTAAAAATAAAACACTTCCTGTATTATCACATCTGACTATGGTAAGGATAGAGGGAGGAAGAAGAGAGGGCAGATGATATAAACCCCATTTTACAACAGGAGAGACTGAGGCAGAGTGCATGGAGATGTACAAAGCAGCACGTCTGGTAAGCAGCCTTCTAGATAATTTCACATCTCCTACTCTTACTTTGACCTTCTCCTTCTCTTTTTGTCAATATGCTTGAAGTAATCTAAATATCAGCAAAATCTGTTTTGTCATGAAAGGTAACTTGTCCTCAGATTCCAGGATTAGGACTTGAACGTCTTTGGGGAGTCATTATACAGTCACCACACTGAGCAATGAATTTATTAACCTCTCCATTGTACCCTCTGAAAATCCTCCCTCTATGGCCAGGGAGACGGAGACAACTCACCCTGGTGAGCATCCATCTGTTCTTTTTCTGAATGGCCAAGATGCAGTGCTCAGCAGATTTTATCAAAGACAAAAAGAGGAATACAGGCTTACACAAAAGACCTTGCTCAAATACGTAAAGGATTTATACAAAGGAACCTTGGCTTTGTTGGTACAAATTGGAAAGAGGAAACGAAAACCAGTGCATGGTATTTGGCTTGAAAAAAACAGCCCATCACTTGGGTTGGAGTTTCCCACATCAGCAGCTGAGCACCAGGATTTCAGAACATTCACTCCAATGACCTTGCTCAACAGGAAGGGTTTATAGCATCACACTAATGGATTGGCCAGGGGATTTCACACATTGCCTCAATCCAAGTTGGTAAATTCCCTGAGAATTTCAGTTCAGGGCAGATTCCCAGAACTTGAGAATAGCAGCACTTCCAGACCAAGGGTTCTTGCCTGGGACCCACAAACCCCTAGAAGATAAATAAGTGGGTTTCAAGGGCTCATTGTTGTTTTAAATTCATGTGTTTCACATGTAAAATGTAGTATGCTTGTGTTATGTACATGTCTTCTAAAAGATGTTTCACTGTATTGTCAAAAGGGGTCTGTGACTCTATAAAGTAGAAGCTATTTTATATCAATCCATGGTTTCTTGTAAAAGAAGTTGTTTCTCTTCAACCTGGAGTGGGCTCACAGTCCACACAGGGACCACCAGTGCACAATGCCTCCCTGAGGCCCGACCTCAGCCATCACACAAAGGACACCATGCAGGAAGGTCAGCCTCCTGCTGCCTGCGAATAATGTTCTTATGGGTTTCCCAGTGAGGGGCTTTGACCGTGGCATCATCTCTGATCCTGAAGAGGAATAATGACAAAATGCAAAAGCAATTCACCCATATTTAAATGAATCGACTTGCTATATGACATAGCAAATCACAACAGCGAAAGCAGAAATCTATGCAAATTTTCTTAATTTGCATGCCTATAACAGTGCCTGACAATAGGCAATCAATGTACTTTGACTAAATTAATCAATAGTTTTCTAGTCCCCCATGAAGACTGTGGATCCAGAGTAGGCTGACTTTTTAATGTGTTTTACCATTAATAAGAAAGGTATTTGATTTTGCTTAAAAGTCACATATTAACATTGAACAAAAATTGATAAGTTTTACTTGTAATTGTTTTAGTATTGACTGTCTGGAAACTGTTCACTGAAACACAGTGACTTCCATCAATGTACCATTACCTTGTGTTTACATCAAAAATTCAGGTACATGGAGTGATCAAAAATATGGTGAATATTGAAAATGTTTAGAAACATTACAGTAAAGGACACATTTCCAAGAATTATGAGATAAATATATTCAAAGCAAGGGAGAGTATTTTATATATTTTTAGGAGGAACTAGTAGCAATATGTTTTTTATTATTTTTTTTAATCTAAACATTCACCGTATTTCTTGATAATCCCCCACTAAATAAAATAGAAGGAAATACTACTACCTGATTCTTTCATTCATGACCATATAATTTAGGATGCATGACCCCAGGGAAATATAATATCTAAGTTTCTTTCAGCTAATGACAGGCTGAAAGGGTTCTGTCCTTGGTGGTTGAAAATGAGCTATTTCCCTGCACAGTGGAAATCAAGGGTGCTGCTATTCACTGGTGTCCTGTGCTAACTGGATTGTCTTTGGGGTGGCTGGAATAAGCCCTGCATGGGTCCTGTCTACATCCTCATCTGGCAGCAAGGCCACCACAGAGCAGCCTCTCTCGATCCACAGTGCTGCTGTTTTGAAGCCTAAGCAATTTCTCACATCAAAGAGAAGGAAAGCTTCTGAATCTGAAATTAAAATTTTGTGCATCAAGCCTGCAGCCATAAGCTGTCTGTACCCCCTGCAGGAGAGAAGTCTCCCCAGGGCCTTTGGAAGCAAAGTCCTGGCTGGCTGCTTTTCCTACCTGCACAGCTCTGCCTGCTGGGAGATGGCTTCCTGCGAGCCCTGGTACAGAAAACATCTGCCTCAAGGGTCCCATCCTCTCTTGGCTTGAACTCTGGGAGAGGAGGGCACTGGTGCCACAGGGCCATGCGGAGGGGAGGCTCTTGGGTAGGGATAGATTGTCCAGTGATGGCATTTGAGAGAGTCTACTTCCAGGAGAAGATAGGATGAGAGTCACAGGACAAGATCACTGTCGGTCAGAGCAAACTGAGTGGGTAGAGTTGATATAAGTCCAATAACCAAGACCCCAGGTCTTACTACAGGTGTCATGGATATTTACATCCTTTTTAGGGAAGGAGAGAATCATTAGAAAGAGTCCAAATTCCAATTCCATCCTATAGTGACTCCAGGCCCAGGAGATCTTAGCTCAGACAACTTCAGCTGTGAAACCATCTAGACGTCAGCTTTCTGGACCAGTGAGGGTAGAAAAGGCCAAGGTGGACCAATCTGAGGTAGCCCTGACAGTGCTACTGAGGCTGGCTCTTAACAGGGAAGATATTGGTCCAGAAGGGAATCCAAAGGGTTCAGGGAGTCCAGAAGCCAGGCTATCACTGAGGTGTGGGTGACAGGTGACATGCCAAGTCAGGTGTGCTGCGAGTGTGGTTTGAGAGTGGCCACCCCGGTGAGACTCCAAACACCATCAGCAGGGTGGGGACTGAAGCTGTTCAGCTGATAGAAAGGGCAAGGACTGGCTAGTGGCAGGCACCTACCCTGTGAGTTTGGGAGGGGAGTCACACAGGTGGGGACCTAAGAGTGTGACAGGGGATGGGAACCATTAGGCCTGGGTACTGAGCCAGCAGGAACCTCCCCCAAGCCAAAGCCCTGAGACAGACTGGTGCTAACTTCAGACCTCCCCAGCTGTGGACTGCAACATGCCTTCCTATTCTGGGGGAAATTAGATGGGAACCAGGGTGAAGGTTGTGTGCTTTTCCCTGAGGAAAGCCATGGATAACAAAGTTGGAACTCACATCCCCATGGGCTTGGAGCAACCCCCTTGGGACTTCTGAGTCAATCTGAAGATCTCAGCCAAATCCACACTTGTCTAAGGTGACAGTTGCACCTGGACCTGTGACTGGTGGCAAAACCCTTCCCTTGTGAACTGCAGCCTGAAAATATGGAAGCAGAAGAGAGGAGACATTGTCTTAGCAAAGCATAGTCTTTGAATGATTTTTTAAGTTGTAGAATTTAATAGCTATGTAGATATTGCAAGGCAAAATTATTTTATTCTGATTATACAGTATTTGGATGTGTGATTCCTATTAAAGCAATAATTATTTTTTACTTTTATATCCTCTTGCAAAATACATATTCAATTAAAATGTGGCTGACTAATATCATAATGGTCCCTTAAAAGGAAAATGTGGTAAACAAGGACATTTGAAGTAACTGCAAGGAAATGGCAGAGAATTGGCTTCCGTCCTGGGCTTGGCCGGAGACCAGCCAGCTCTCTTGTGCTCTCTCATCACTGACATCGGTAATGTTGTCTCCTCGTCACCTGCTCCCATGGGTTTCAGGAGTCACAGCCTCTGCGTGCTCTGGAAAAACTAGAATCAATGCAGATGCCAACCTTACCTCTCAGCTCTGGGAAGACGGTATCAACCTCATGGGACGGAGAAGGTAATTGTCCATTCCCACTCCAGTTGTGGACACATCTACAAGCTCTGGATGAGGGACCTCATCACCTCCACATGGTCCCCACTCCTCTCCCATCACAGTAGCAAACCACATTCCCAAACAAGCCGTGCAGTATTATCAGGAGACTGGAAAGGCAAAACCAAGGAAATATGACCCATGCCCCTGTTTAAAGCCATTTATATCTGAAGCTCTTATGTGGTCCTGACCAGGTTGTCACCTCTCTGGGACATGTGGCAGTCATGTCTGATCATTAGAAATGCCCAGTGCTCTTGGGTTGGCTTGATATAAGATGAAGAGCTCTAATCCTCCCTCAGGTACCACACCAAGGAAATAGGTCGGATCTGCCAAAACCCTTAACAACTTGGATGTGCAGGTCCCAAGCTCCAATCTCATGTCCTCTTCTCATTACCTACTGTCACATACAAATAACCCCAAATTTTAAGGGCTTGAAACAACCACCGTTTCATTTTCTCTTGTGTAGTCAGAGCTCAACTGGAGACTCTTCTGGAGGGTCAGAGATGGTTTGACGCCGGTCCAGAGGGTCAAGGTTGGGCTCAGTCACACCCCAGGAGCCTTGAAGGGACAGCAGGAGCCAGGGTCAGCAGGGCCTGTTCCCCTCTCCAGGTGATCTTGGGGTCAGTCGGTGACCCCTGCAGCACACTTCCTACATGGAAGTTTAGGCTCCATGAGACCGAAGCAGTTCTTTTACAGATTAGGCCTAGTATGATGAACTCAAACTCAGGAATGCAACCCCAGACTAAACCAGATTCAAGAGAAGAGCAAATAGAACCTTCTCTCTCTCTGGAGGGAGTGTCAAAGAATTCAAGATCAGCCTCAAGTCTTTATTCCAACCTATGCACACGCGGTGACAAGAGGCTCTTCTTCCCCAAATCTAGCCAGGCCCCTCTGAGACCTCTTGACAACTAGGCTTCCTCCTTGGCCTAAAATGACTTAAACAAAGGCCGGGCATAGTTGTCCATACCTATAATCCTAGCTACTTGGGAAGCACAGACAGGATGATTGCAAGTTCAAGCCCAGCCTGGGAAAATTAGTAAGACCCTTCTCAAAACAAAATAAAAAAGAATTGGAGATGTAGCTCCAGGGTAGAACACTTGCCTAGCACGTCCAAGACCATAGGCTCAATTTCCAGTACTAGCAAAAGTAACTTGAACGAACACTAATGTGATTTCTCACAGCTCCAGGCCACGTCCCCAGGTAGCTGCCCTTAGTCTCTACTTGTCTGAGAAAACTCTCAGCTGCTGAAAGAATTTATAGTTAATACCAACCAATAGTTTGTCTTCCACTCTCTGTGGGAGGGGAGGAACTTGACCTCAAGAAGCACCAGTTAGATGTTTAATTTGATGCAGTCTCCTTGTTGATTCTTGATAATATTTCCTGTGCTATTGGAGCTCTGTCCAGGAAGTCCTCACCTGCACCTATGGCTTCAAGTGTTTCCCCTGTATCATCCCTCCAGCACTTTCAAAGTTTCTGTTTTCATATCCAGATGTTTGATCTGTTTTGCTTTGATGTCAGTACAGGATGAAAGATTTGGGTCTGGTTTCGATCTCTTGCATTCATTACCTTTTTCCCAAGCATCGTTTATTACAGAAGCTGTCTTTTCTCCAAAGAACCAGATGCATTGTACCTGGACCATCCCCACCTACCCTTGGTGTGAGCTGCACTGACCCCTCCATTCCCTCATCCCCCTTTAAATATGCCCCAGGGCAACTCGAAAGCCTGGAAACAGATGGAAGGTGAATTTGACTCATACTGAACTCTTCCCTGTTGGCAGAGTGGTAGCTGATTTGGACCTGCCCTTACCACTCTCACGGGTACTCTGCTTTGTGTGTCATTGACAATGGACATGTGCATATTCTAAAACTCTGTACAGTGACAGGGAGTGCACTCTGGTAAAGAGTTGTTTTCAAAAGTGCTCTTTGGGGTGTTGGTGGAAAAGAAAAATGCTGGTCACTCCAGATGGACTCCCTACCCCTCCAATCAGTCCAGCAGGAAACGAAGCACACTGTGCACTGCCCTTAGCCAGCTCTGTCATCGACAGGTAAGTAAGCCCTTGTCCTCTTCCTGACACTTCTCCCAAACTGTGGCATGAAGCTCTCAGCCCCAGCCAAGGGCAGTTCACGTATCTGAGAGCTGCTGATGGGATACGGAGGCCTCTAGGGGCCTCTCCCCCAGCCACTGACAGGAACCTGAAGGCGCACTCCCTTCTTGCTCCCCAGAGCAGTGCTCCCTTGGAGTTTGGCCTCTGCAAAGCAACAACACTAGAGCTGCCTCTCCACTCCCCAGGGCTGAGAACATCTCTAAGCCTCAGGGAAATGTCATTTGTCATCTTACTACAAAAATTGTGACAGACCTGGAGGAAATTGCAGGACTTGAGTCTTTCTCCCCAGGAAGCCTCACAAGCTGGCTTCTGGTTTGCTCCCTGCCAGCCTTGGGGCTCCCTTTGAATCAGGATCAGCCCTGGCTATACCGTTGGCTGGCCTGAGGCCTCCGTGTTTGTGTTAGGATTTAGCACTGAGCCCCAGTAACTGCCCTGAATGCCTTCCTGTTACAGAAACTCCAAAGATTGCTTTTGTCTACTCCATTGTGTTGCTATGATATCCGACACATTTTCTCCTTCTACTCTATCTTGTGCATTTGTTTCTCCACCATGAACACTTACTGTGTATCAGGTGAGTCCAGCACACACTATACAGGAATGGTGCTAAATGGCCTGTGCTCCAGGGTCACCCAGGATTGGGGCACAGATAGGCACACTCTCGCCAAAGTTTCCCAAGAATAACTCAGATAGAGCCAACGCTTGCTCCTGGAGGGGACTGGGGGGGCTTCTGAGATTCTCCAGGAAGATAAGGAGAAAGGCATTTGAGGCAGGCAGAAGCTTGTACCAAGGCACTGGGGCATGAACATCTGGGCATAACTGGGGATATCACAGGTGATTTGGTGTGGTCAGAACACAGGGCACATGGGAAGGTGACTAGACACATCGCCAGGGAGATGCAAAGAATTCTAGGAGGTCTCCTGAGTCCTTCACTCCCAACTTGATTCAAAGATGGGAGCTATTACAGGGCATAAGCCATTGGTGATATGATCCATTGTGTTTTAGGCTAAAATTACTTTCTGTGCTCAGTTTAATCTCATCTTTAAGTATGTTTCTATAGCTTTCCCTTTCGTTAAAAGCCCATGTTAATTTATTTTTGATAATGGGAATTGAACCTAGGGATTCTCTACCACTGAGCTACATCCCTGGCCCTTTTAAGTTTTATTTTCAGACAGCATCTTGCTAAATTGCCCAGGCTGGTCTCAAACTTACAATCCTCCTGCCTCAGCCTCCTGGGTAGCTGGGATTACAGGCATGTGACACCATATCATTTGAGCTCATATTATGTTAACATAAGGTCATGTAGGAATATATTTGGGCTAGTTACTGATTTTTCCAAATCAACAACAATGTATGAGCTATGCCTTCCCTTCTTTCCATCCCCTCCCACTAGAAATACCAGGAAGGTATTTTGCTGTGGATGTGGATTCCACCTTATAAGGGCAACTTCCTGACCTTCTCGTGCTCCCTTCCTAACTCCAACACAACAACGTGGGATATAAGGGAGGAGTCTTCAGGCCTAACGAAGGCCTGCAACACAGCCTGTAATAAAGTGGTGCAGGCTCACATGAACCTCAGGAACAGTGAGGGAGTGGATCCCTTCTGCCCTTGCAGTGAAATCAGCTCTGTGGGTGAAATAGAAGCAAGTTCTCAGATTGCCATTTGTGTAGCCACTTCATCCCTCAACCCAACCAACCAGCATGGTCCCAGATGGGCACATAAAGTTAGGATCCCTCACAACAAGGGTTGTGCTCCATGTCATCCTCTGATACATGAAGCAGTTTTTAGTATTCTTTATTCATGTTTAATAGTCAGCCTACTGAATTTTTTTCTTGGGCTTCATCCATGAACATAACCCCAGAAGAGATTTTTAATTTTAAAAACTCTAGCTATAAAGGACCAGTAATGCAGGAACCTATCTTACTGACACTGGGCCCCACCACCACAGCCTAGATTGTCCCAGTGAAGTCTCAGATGAAGCAATTCAGGAGAAGGGGGATGAGAAAAGTTCCTTTAGGGGACACATGTGTGTCCAGAATTCATAGAAAACCCCAGTGGGAAGAGTAGGCAGAACCATGTGCTTCCTCTCTCCTTCTAAACCTCATAATACAAGGTGATGGAACACATTTAATTTAGAAGAAAAACATGAACGTGTACTTAGAGATGATATACATAGTGGACAGTGCACTCCCAATATCCCATCCCCTCCTCTTCTTTTCAAAGCCCTAATTTTTTTTTGCTAAGTACAGTGCCAACAGAATAAAGACTATCTGTCCCAGCTTCCCTTGCAGCTAGAAGGGAACATCTGACTCTATTCCCCAGCATGCTTTACAACCAGATGTGGCCAATGAGATGAGATGCAAGCAGAAATGTTGGAAGAGACTTTGGGGAAGTCTCCTCCCAAGGGAAGGTGTGAGTGAGCTTTACTAGCTTTCCTCTGCTTCCTTCTACTGCAGGCCTAAAACATAGACATGACAACTGGAGCTATAGTAGTCACTTTGGACCTTCAGCTGATCTTAAGGACAAAAGTCTAATCTAGGACAGTGGAACAGGAAATGAAGAGCTGATGTCCATGAAGATGCTTTGGGACTAACATACTGATCCTGAACTGCCTACCTTCCGATTGCTTTTTCCTAAGTGTGAATGACAAATTAGTGAATGAACAAAAGAACTTTATACTTGTTTAAGCCGTATTTACTCTGTTTAATACGGTTAGGTGCGGTCAAGCTAACTGTACCTTAGAGACCTAAGTAAAGGTGGTTAGGCTCTCTCCCCCGTGAAATTATAATATATGGGAGCCCAAAGCCCTCCTTAAGGTCTCTGTGAGTCCCTGGGGTGGATATTCACATGGTCTCCACCTCTGCTTTTATTAGCTCTGCCTTGCTCTGAGTCCAACATGGAACTCAAAGTCCTCATTGGTTTCCACAAAAATGCATCAGGATCTGGGCAAAGCATCACCCTTCTCCTGTACAGCAAGCTTACAATCCATCAAACTTTCCTATTAGTGCTAGTCTTTTTACCACGCCACCTGCTACAAATTCTCTCATAGAACTTGAGTCAGAAGAACCCACTGTCTTGTGTAGTCCTTCTTCTCCCTTCCTTCTCTCTCTACTTCTTGTACCCATATCCTTCTGCGTATAAACAGCAGTCTGCTAGCCACAGGTCCTTTGCCCAAGCTGCCAGGTGCCCAGCAGACAAAAGAAATTCTGCCTAATAGAATTCATCCTGTCTAGAAGGCAGTTGGAGTTACAAATGACAAACTTTGTCTGATGTGTATATTTCTGAAGATTGAATAAAAGTGTCACAAAACTCCCATTGTTTTTTAAAAAATTTTATTCATTAAGTTTATTGGTACATTTTAGGTATACAATACAGTTACATTTATCACTGGGATCTTGTACATTTACATGATGTATCTTGGTTCTTATTTTTCCCCCATTCCCTGTCCTCCCTTCACCCCCTCCACGCTTTCCTATTTACAAAAATTTTGTTTCCATTTTTTCCTTTTCTCATGCTTTTACTTTTCCCTTCTTTCCTTTCCCCTACCCCTTCCACTTCCCCTACTCCTTTAGACCTTTTCTTCCTATTTCACAATACCAATTATACATTTTGATTCCTATTTACACTTTTAGTTTTTCCCACCAGAGAAACTATTCAGTATTTACACACGTGTGTCCTATTTATGTCACTTAAGTGTATAGGACTCAATGTGCATCTATTTTACTATAAATGTCTCTAGTTTCTCGTTCTTTATGGTGGAGTAGTACTCCATTTTACTAAAAACAAACAAACAAACAAAAACAACAAATCTTCCTTATCCAGTCTCCAGTTGATGGGCATTTGGGCTGTTTCCAAGTTTTAGCTATTACAAACTGTGCTGCTGTGAACATGGGTGCACATATATCTCTGTGGTATGATTCTTTTAATTCTTTTGGGACGATCCCAGCAGAGGAATAGCTGGGTCAAATGGGACCTCTAAACTGAGTGTTTGAGGTATCTCCATATTGATTTCCACAGTGGTTGCACCAATCTGCACTCCCACCAACAATTGAGAAGGGTTCTTTTCTCCTCACAACCCTCCCAACATTTGTTATTGGTTGATTTCTTGATAGCAGCCATTCTTTCTGGAATGAGGTGAAATCTCAGCATTATTTTCATCTGCATCTCTCGAATGACCAGTGATGTTGAACATTTTTTCATATGTTTATTTGGTGCTTCTACTTCTTTGTGTGAGAAATGTCTGTTCATTTCAGATGCCCATTTTTGAATTGGGTCTTTATATTTGGAGGGTCTGATTTTTTTGAGTTCTTTATATATTCTAGACAGCAGACCTTTGTCTGAGGAACAGCTGGTAAAAAATTTTTTCCCATGCTGCAGGTTGTCTCTTGCAGTGCAGAGGCTTTTTAATAAGATGAGAACCCAGTTGTTGATCCTTTGTGCTACTTCCCGTGTTACTGAGAATTTGTTCATAAAGTCTTTTCCTATCCCAATGTCTTTGAGAGTTCTACCTCGCTTATCTTCCAGCAAGTTTAGTGTTTCTGTTTTAATATTTAGATCTTTAATCCCCTTGGATTTTAGTTTAGTGCATGGTGAAAGATAGGGGTCTAGTTTTAATCTTTGGCAGGTTGAAATCCAGTTTTTCCAACACCATTTATTAAGAAGGGTATCTTTTCTCCAGTGAGGGTGGTTGGCTTCTTTGTCAAAGATAAGATAGCTGAGTATGTCTGGTGTTGTTTCTGCATCTTCTAATCTATTCCATTGATCCTCGGGTCTGTTTCTTTGCCAATACCATGCTGTTTTGATCACAGTGGCTTTGTAGTATAGTTTCAAGTTGGAGCTTGTGATACCCCCTGCCATGTCTCTGTTGCCTAGAATTGCTTTTTCCATTCTAGATCTCTTCAGTTTCCAAATGAATTTTTGATTGTTTTCTCTAGTTCTGTGAAATATCCTGTTGGGATTTCAATCGGGATTGCATTGAATCTGTATAGCAGACAAAACTCCCATTCTTTTTTTCTTTCCTTAAATTCTTTAATTGGTACATTTTAGGTATACAATACATTTACATTTATCATTGAGTACTTGTACCTGTACATGATGTATCTTGGTTCTTATTTTTCCCCCATTCCCTGTGCTCCCTTCACCCCCTCCACCCTTCCCTATTTACAAAGTCTTTGTTTCCATTTTTCCCTTTTCTCATTATTTTTCCTTTCCCTTCTTTCCTTTCCCCTTCCACTCCCAATTCCCCTACCCCATTCTTTTTTTTTTTTTTTTTTTAATTGTACCAGGGATCAAACTCGGGACCTTGCGCTTTCGAGGCAGGCACTGGAGCCACTGAGCTAAATCCCCGGCCCTCTCACACCATTCTTAACAGACATGAGTGTCTCTCTAAAATGCTCCAGAATCCCAAAGTGTGTGTATGAGGGCTTGGGGCTGCATGGGAGGAGGAGGGTGCTAGAACTGAGATCCCATTGCTGCCTGGTCAGTGTGTCACCTACTGCTGCATCAAAAATACCTGGAGGGCCCTGGCTCTTCCTCTGCAGCTCTTAGGGATGGGTCCCTTGGTCTCCATACTCTTCCACCAGCAGCCATAGCCATGGTTGATGTCTTTTAAACATAGGCAGTAAGAATGCACCTTCCAAGGAGAAAAATCCTTTCCAATTATTAAAAACCTGCAATGTCATTCCTCCAGGGTTTTGTCCCTTTGTATCTGTATGCCCATGTTTCTAAAACAAATTCATTAAACCTTCCAAGATAATAGACACAGTGATGCATATGCACACCCAATAACATGAGAAAGATCATATGAATTCATTGTTAGCTTTGAATTTTAAACATGCTCTTATTTTTATACGGCATGTAGTAATTGTACAAAATTACAAGGTATGGTGTGACATTTCAATACATGCATGTAATATGTAAGGATCAGATCAGAGTTATTGGCAAATGTATTACCTGAGACATTTCTCATTTCTCATTGCCAGCTTTAAACTTATATAGCAATTTCTGTTGATGCTTCTCCACTCACGTTGTCTCTTTAATCCTCACAACTCTCCAATAATGTTGGCACTATATCCTTCATTTTATAGTTAACTAAACTGATAATCAGAGAAGCAGTGCAGGTTGCCAGTGGTGAAGCCACACCAGCCACGCAATTTCCTCATCCTGACTCACGACCGTTTTTAAGTAGCTCACATGCTTCCTGGTTGCGGGTTAAGTGGCCACTTCCTTAGCAGAGAGGCAAGGTTCCAGGGACAAGAGGAGGGGGCCAGGATAAGGAAGGCTGCAAAGGGTCTGTGTTAGGTAGGCCTGAAGAACCGAACAAGATTTGCCGCAGACAAAATCTGGCTTGAGGAGCAGGAACAGGGAGAAGGAAGTGCGAGCCCAGGCATCAGAGAGAGGACCAAGCCAGGATGGTAATGCAGCAGCTTTTACTGCCTCTTCTGTCACCCAGGCCTTTTCCTATTCTCTCATTCCTTTCTGATTAAGGAACTTGCTGTGAATGAGCTGGTCCAGGCCAATACTAGCCAAAAGAAAACCAGGAAGCAGGTGTATTCGTATAGAACCGCCAGACCACAGGCCGACATTGAGAGGCCATCAATCCTCGGTCTCCTGTAGCAGGGAGAAAGGCTGTGGCTTGAATCAGGGCTCCTGAGCAAAGTAACAAAAGTGCTGCAAGAAAGAAATCTCATTCTCAAGAATAGATTTTGAGAAAATCAAATTGGAATGTCTGACAGTAAGGGTCCTGTGGGGACATCATACAGGGTCTGACGTGTTGTCACAAACCCACCTTCCAGCAGGGTCCAGGCCTTTCAGCAGAGTATTCAGAGATCCCCAGTCATCTACATGCAGTGCTCCATGAACAAAGGCAGCCCCGCTGGGAGAAACAGCATCAGCCAGCCTGAGGGACAGGAAATACGTGCAAATGGGACAGGGACAGCCTGGCGAGGGGACTGCGGATTCATTAGCAGTGTGTGTGTACCACACTTCACTGTCAGCCTCAGTTGGCAAAACTACTTCCTTTTCGCTCTGCTGCTCTTTTGACCTTGCCAAGTCAAATCACACCCTCCAAGCATGGAAAGCACTTTCATTCATCAAAACCCATTCTGTCAGGCACTACCACAGTGTATGCTATGAAGCAGATCATTTCGTCTCCTTTCCAACCTCGAGATTTCCCCGACTTGCTCACAGCTGTACATCCACAACATGGAGTTCTCGGGGATCCCGGAGCCGGTACAGAATGCTCTTCCATGAGCCCTCAGAAGATTCCTAGCCAATCTCTGGGTTACACGAACTAGATCATGTATGCCTGTAGTTTCACCAGGCACAGAGAAAGTATTCACTAAACACTGCCCTTCGTGCCCACAGCATCTCCCTACATTACATCTTGCCCTGCAACCACCATGTTGTTGGACTTCCCTGGAAGAGCATTGGTGCCCCATTGCACCCCTGCTGGGAAACAGCTGGAGCTCTGATTCATAAGCACATACTTGTTAGATGCATTGTTTTGTCCTTTGATATGTCATCTATCTGAGTCCTTCCTGCACCCTCATGAGGCAGACGTTATTGCTACCCCCACCGAGTGAGGATGCTGAAGGGGGAAAGTTTATGTTACCCAGAGTAAATAGTAGATACGCAGCTTGAACATGGGCCCTTTTGTCATCATCATTACCATATCCAGTCTCCCCAGGAAGACTCCAGAACTTCCAAGTCTAGGCCCCATCCCTGTGATGGTCCTCGTGACCTCCAAATCTTCCTTTAGTCACAGGGTCAAGATCTCAAGCAGCAGCATCTTTACCTCAGAGGAATTCACAGGTTCATAGGTGACCAAGGACATCCAAATAAGCATGACATTTGTTGGCCCAACCTATGCTGGGGTTGTAATGAGGGAAACACTCGCATTTGTGACTCTCTGCTGCACGTTTGAGAATTTTAGCCCCATGACCTTCATAAGACAAATGCCTGCCTGAAAAATCTTCAAACCACAAAAACTGGTATTTCATACACTCTGGAAAGGATAGGATTCTAGAACTTTATCTGCTAGTTAAAATCTTAGTCTTTAAAGAAAGGCTGCCAATTTAGATAGTTTCCGTAATATGTCACAGTATATAATAAGCTTTTTGAGGCCTCAGCAGGGACAGAAAAGAACCACATGATCTCTTATCTGGTCAGTGGTACTTTGGCCCTGTCCTTTGGTCTTGTCTGAGAATGGTAAGTGACTTTGCTGTATCTTATTTTAGAACAAAGCATTTGGATTAAATGCCTTTTCTTTATCTATGATCTTTTTCAGGTTTTTTTCCCTTCCCCATATAAAACAGTGTTTTATTGTCACCTTCAGAGCACAAAAGCAGCCTCTTAGAAACGGACAAATCACCTGCAGGTAAGAAATATAAATGCACTTTGAAACCCTGGGAATAAAGATGCAATTTACCCAAGTAAATATGAGTTGGCTAATTCTAACCCTTCTTTTATTTCTCATTTCATTTAAAATCCAGTCCTGCTGACTGTCCTTATGCTCTGCACATCAAATGAAAGACCTTGAGAGAACTTGATCCTTTGAGGAATAAGCCAACTTCTCTAGAGCCAAGTAGCTACTGGTCCAGAATTCTCCTTAACAACAAAACAAAAAGACTGGCTTCATCACACAGAAGTCTTTAAAACAAAATTAAATATGCTGTGAGTATGATGCAGAATGATTTCTACACCATGCGGTCTGTGATCACATTGCTAAAGGGCTATATCTTTTGGTGCGTTTTTCTCTTCAGTTTTAGTTTTACCTAGCTTTGTTTGGCAAGAGTGAAAGGGGAAGAGCCTCCTAAGCAGACCCACAGAATAATCCCCACAGTTTATGACCTCTGCTTTCAGCTGGAGAGGACGGAAGTGCCATTGCTAAACTGTGAAACTCGGGCTTTCCTTTACCCTGTAATGTTTAACTCAGAACTACACACTGAAGACTCCCTCCAGCTCCTCCCCGACCTAGACCCTGTGGCTCCCTCAGATTACTGAGCTGTGAGTCTGTGAGTATTCCTGTGGGGTTTTATTCGCTTCAGGCTTATTGAAAAGTGTGTGTGAGGCTGGGGGGCTGACAAAGAGGAAGAGGAGGAGAGAGAGACGGATTACTCTGTTCAACATTCCTCACTTGGCCATCTCTGCAGCCAGGTGGTGACTCAGGTGGACAGCTCTGAGATGAAGTCCCCGTGCAGGATCCTCAAGGTGGCTCCTGTGTTCCTACTCCTGCTCCTTCGCTTCTTGGCCTCTCCAGCCTCTGATGACCAGTTCAACATGGGCCACTCCAACGGCCACCGCTGTCTAGGTAGGTATTTTTGTGTTTTCTGACGTGGGCATGATAATGAGGTCTAATACTTTGCTTGCACAATAGATCACTTGCTTAATGACATGCATGGGTGTAAGATTCCAAGCAAGGCACCATTAACCTCACAGACTAAAAACTTTTGAGTCTCAGGGAAACCATTCACAGGATATGCATGTAGGCGTAGACAGAAGTGCGATGTGCAGTTGCTAGTTTGATGAGTCAGAAAAGTCTTCTACTTTGTTGGTGGCTGGAATTTGTTTCTCTTGGGTAAACAGCTATAACAGCCTGAAATTCTGACCTTTCCATGACTTTGACCTCAGACTGTGAGTTTGAGTGCTGCTCACCTTCTTCCTCTCTTGCCTATCCCTACCTGGTTATGAAACCTTGAATAAGTTATTAACCCTCGTCTTGCCTCTGTGTCCTTATCAGTGAAACAGGGAAATAATACTTACTTCAAGGAAATAACACCTACTGTGAGAACTGGGGTTATGCATGTGAATGTGTGCTATTTGCACACAGTCAAGACTCAACCATTTTAGCTTCCTTCATTATTTTAGTGAGTCCAGACTTGGTGGTCAACTGGAAACACTAACTTATCTCTTGCTGAAATGTTTTATTTCCAAGTTGTTTTTGGTTTGTGTTTGGTTTTGAGGTTTTTTTTGGTTTCTTCTGAGGTGAGTCAGAAGTAACATGAGACATTTGATATTCATATTGTACCTGGAAGGTCCACCGCTGTGATGGGTGTTTAGATAGGACAACCCACGAAGCCACACAGACTCTGAACTAAGTAGCAATTGTTCAATCAGCAGACCTCAAAATAGAATTCTGGCTTGAGAATCCAGAAAAAGAAACCTGGGGATAATATGGTGAGCATATGGTATACATGGAAAATCTGGACAGAGATTCTAACACTTTGAAATTATTTCTGGAGACAATATGGAAAAATACCTGAATTAGCCCTGCTTCCCAAAACCGTGACCTCAGGTCGTTATACATGTTAAAGAATACACCTGCAGCTTTTAAGTTACAACCAAAAGATCTTGATTCCTTGAAAATCTTTGGTCCAGAGACCAGGAAGCAGAAGTTTGAGCTACCTCTGCTCCACGCCTGGGAAGTCACCCTCTCTCCGCATTTGGTTTCCTTGTGTGCTTACTTACTGCCAGTCCATTTTATCAAAACAAAGCCCTGAAGCCTGGCAGATGGAAATACACTTGAGAAAGGCTTCAGTGAGATCAGTTCTACTTCTAGGCTGGATGCAAATCAAATGTTTGGATTTAGGCAGGTTACCTACCCTGAGATCCCTGGACCTTCACCTTGGTCAAATGGACTCAAGGTACTCATTCCTTTCCCTGCCTCATTCCATTAAGGCCACAGAAGGTTAGAAGGAGGTAGTGAGGGGATTCCTGGATGAGGTTGCTCTGGTTACCTGTTGCTTCATAGCCAATTAAAATACATGTTTTATTTATGATTTTTGGGTGAGGAATTTTGTTCTTGCTGGTGATATTTCTGCTTCCTGAAGGAATGACTGAGGTAACCAGGTGGTATTTGGATGGTGGATAAGCATGTGCCTGGTCTCTGCTGATGCCTACCGCTTGAAGTTGGTTGGGTGTGGAAATGTGCATTTGTGGGCAAGGGATTTTCCTGAAGTGCCCTCAGGGAAAAGACCAGTAAGAGAGGGAAGGTAGCAGGAAGGGGAGGAAGGAGCAGGCCTGGGCCAGAGCCATAGATCAGGACCTTCATGCGTTCCACTGAGAGCACTGGGACTAGCAAAGCCCATCAGAGCTGCCCTGAAGTGGGCCAGGCCTGAGTTCTGCCATACTGCAGCCACCAGATGAGAACTGACCCCAAGAGAGGTGCCATAATTTTGAGACATTTCTCTGGCCAGGTGCTTCCATGATCCCTCAACTGAACACTCCAAGAAGCTAGGGGAGAGCCAGTGCCTCTGAAAAGGGGCCCTGGGGTGCCCTTCCTGAGGACCATGTGCGGGGAATGTCCTAGGAGGCAGCCAGGGAAGCTTGCTCTCAGCCAGTGGTTGGAGCAAGAACTTCAGGGAGGAGGAGAAAAAGGAGGAAAGATGGAATTTTGGTAGAGCTTTGCTAATTCAACTTCTGTTGTCAACACTCGAACAACTTTCAGACAAAAAGTAGGATTCTATGCCTTCCAATTCAGCTGCAGGAAGGATCCCCAACATTTCCATACATGCACTCCTCACCTGCTTCCTCAGTTGCCACTATATGCCAGGCACAGTGCTCTGAGCCAAGGTCACAAGATGAATAATAGCTATTTTAATAATGCATGCCTTCAGGGAATCACTGTCCAGTTTCGAGAAAAACAAGAACCTGGAGACCCGTAAAGATTGCAGTTCTTAAAATGTATAATAGGTAATGTGAAATAGGAAGAAAAGGGACAAAGGGGAAGGAAGTGGGAGGGCTAGAGGAAAGGATAGAAGGGAATGGGATTAATATGAGAAAATGGAAAAGTAGGAACAAAATCTTTATAAATAGGGAGGAATGGGGGGGTTGAAGGGAGGGCTGGGCAAGGGTGAAAAATAAGAACCAAGAGAGACTGTGTAAAGGTGCAAATTTCCAATGATGAATGTCATTATATTGTATACCTAAAATGTACCAATGATTAGAATGAATAATTGATAATGCAAAATAGGAAGAAAAGGTCCAAAGGGGTAGTAGGGGTAGTGGGAGGGGCAGGGGAAAGGAAAGAAGGGAAAGGAAAAATGATGAGAAATGGAAAAAATGGAAATAAAGTCTTTGTAAATAGGGAAGGGTGGAGGGCATGAAGGGAGGGCTAGGAATGGGGAAAAAATAAGAACCAAGATGCATCATGTAAAGGTACAATTCCCAATGAGAAATGTAATTGTGTTGTATACCTACAATGTACCAATAAAATAATTTAATTAAAAAAAAAGATTGCAGTCCTTTAAATGAGCATTTAGCCTCATTTAACTGGGCATTTAGCAAAGGTTAGATAAGACATCCTGGTCCAACACCCTGTATGCAGCAATAACAATGGCAGAGCTGCGGAGAACTGTGCAGCACAGGGCAAAGGCAGCTCAGAGACAGATAGCAGAGGATAGGATCTTCATGGTCATCACAGGAAGGGGGAATTAGAATTTGAGTGAAGTGAGCAGAGCAAGTTAAAATTTCAGAATTTTAGAAATGTTTCTGCCCAAAGATGGCTGGTGACAGAAGGAAGCACCAGTTACCTCAGAGACTCTGTGCAAGCAGGCTCCTTCCTGCAAGATCCTGGCCAACAAAACCTTGTTGAGCAGAGAAGTTAAACACCCAGTTGGATGTCAGTTAGCCCAATTGGGCAAGGAGTCATCTTTGTTAGAGATCATCTATCTTTTAGTCACCATGCTTATATAAAGTCTTACCTGGATCACAGAAGTACATTTTTGCCTTGATTAATATCATAATGAAATACTTATGGGCACCTTCCCAACACATGGAAGAGACTCTTCTTTCCTATTTGACATGGAGTTCCATCCATTTCTATAAAGATGAGCATTCAGTGATCACATTTGTTTCTTACTCATAAGGCTTATTTTACTACTAGATTATCATCGTATTTACAGCCTCCAATATTCTGTGGGGGCATTCACCCTCCATGCTTTTGTGGAGCTGCATGTGGAGTAATTGGAGTGACCCTTGAAGAAAATAATTATTATAGCCAAGAGATCTTCAGCCATGTGTATTACATTGGTATGTTAATAATTATAAGAAGTATTAGCACCTATTGAGAATTTGCTGTGTGATGAACAGTCTTCCACAGGGTTTATGTGTATTAACTAATTTAATCATCATAATGACCTCATAGAATGCATATTATTATCTCCACTTAACAGGTAAAAAAATTTGAGACAGAGAAGTAAGTAACTTGTTCAAGGTTACATAGCTAGTTAAAATTTGGCTTCTTATTCCTCATTGTAATTCTAAGTGTATTGTTTTTGAAGTAATTAAGTTGAGCTGATATATTTCTTCATCATACCTTTTATAACTGCTTTATTGAGACACAATTCACATACCATAAAGTTCACCCTTTTAAAGTGTAAAATGAAGTGGCTCTTAGTATATTCATGCATTGGGCATCAATTATCAATATGTAATTCTAGAACATTTCATTACCCAAAGAGGAAACTATTCCTCATTGAAAGTCACTCCCTAAGCTTTCCTCTGCACAGCCTCTGGAAGTCACTGCCTACTCCTTTTCTCTATGAGGATTTCATATAGATGGAATAATATAATATATGGCCTTTTGCTGCAGGCTTCGACTTAGCGTAATGTTTTAAAGGCTCTTTAATTTTATAGCATCTATCAACTTCATTTTTTTCTTGGGACCAAGTGACACTCCATTTTAAGGATATACCCCATTTTATTTACTTATTGGTACATGTTTATGATACACAATAATTACATTTATCTTAGAGAATTGATACATATACACATCACAACTTAATCATTTTTATTTCCTCTACCCCTTTAGAATCTCTACCCCATTTTATTTATCTATTCATTGTTTATGGACATTTGAGTTGTTTTTACTTCTAGGTTATTGTGAATTATTTCCCTATGAACCTTTGTATGCAATTTTTCATGTGAACATGTGCTTTTATTTCTCTTAGGTGTATAATAAGAGTGGAATTTTTAGGGCATAGGCTAACTCTACCTTTAACACTCTAAAGAACTGCAAAACTTTTCCATAGCACAGGCGCTGTTTTACATTTCCATCAATAGTGTAGGAAGGACACGATTTCTCCACATTCTTACCAGTACTTGTTATTATCTGTGTTTTTATAGCCATGCTAGCAGGTATGGAATGAAATATTGTGGTTTTGATTTGTTCTCAAATGATAATGATGTTGAATCTTTTCATGTGCTTTTTGGCCACTTCTATGTCTTCTTTGAAGAAACATAGATTCAAGTCTTTGATTATTTTTATATCGGTATGTTTGTCATTCTATTGTACATTTAAAAATATATTCTAGATAAAAGTCCTCTACCAAATTATGATTTGCAAATATCCTCTCCAATTATTTGGATTTTTCTCCTTTCATGATAGTGTCTTCCCAAGAAAAAATTTATCCTTTTGATGAAGTCCTATTTACTTATTTAGTCTCATGATTTGGGCATCATATCTAAGATCAATATTTTTAAAATTGTTGTTTTCCTTGTCTTATGTCCGCTGATTTATCTTATTTCACCGACACTGAGCTCCCAACTACCATTTTGGCAAAAAGGAGTGTGACATCTAGGGTTGCAATTAAAAGAGATTAAATTGGAACTGGGAGCATAGTTCATTTGTAGAGTACATGCTCAGTATGTGTGGGGCCCAGCTTCATTTCCTAGCACCTAAACAAATAATAAGAAATCAAAATAAGCAAAAAAGGAGGAAATCTTCTTATGAGAATCTGAAGAATGGAATTTGGAATCTAAAGACAGAAAGTCAGTCAGATTTAAAATCAAAGCAAGAGCCAAAACATGATGACTATGGGGATCCAGGAAACCTCTGTCCTGGCCTCTTGTTTCTGGCTCTACTGCTATCTACAGATGAGCCGATTTACTGCTCTCAGCCCTTTGGCTGACTTCTGGCTCCTGTGGTCCTAGGTTTGCATGTGATCGCACAGCCCACACACACATGGCTCCTCCTTCTGATTGTCGTCCCAACTTCCCAGCACAGAGACTCTGAGCTAAGTCTTTGGACCACTGGATAAGAGGCAGGTGGGAGTGAGGGGAGCTCAAGGTGCCTACATGGCTCCCTGAAAGGGGGAATTGTTAGGACTGGAGAGATTGAGATACTCCAAAGGGAGCTACCACCAAAGTTTCCAGGCTATTAGGCCCAAATCCCATCACAAAAGCCCCAGCTCCAGCTGTAACGACAAGGAGCCTCATGGTGGGAAAACAATCAGTAGACCTTAGGACATAGACTTGACTATATTCCGAATTCAGAACTAAGTGGTGGGAATTCGTAGGGACCCCTTCCTCAGTTTCCTGCATTTGTTAGCATTGAGCTAGTCATCCCCTTTGATCACTAGGAATTGCTGATTTCTCTCTGCTTGGGCAGGCTCTGCCTTTCTGCCGCTTTCCAAATCTGGAATCAATAATAAGTCAGATTCAATTTTGTAAAACATCATTTTCTTTATATGGATGATTTAGAGGGGAAATAATTCTTATGTTCTCAGTCATGGACATTTAAACCAATCCATTGAGTTTTGGGTTTTTTTAAAAGCACTAATACTCAGGAAGCTTTTCAAGAGTTAAAAACCTACTTTCCCCCTCATTTGTGTTATATAAAATATGTAAATTGTCTTTGGAGTCAGGTTATCACTGCCCACAAACCCTCCAGAGTGGTCAGAGGTGACTGGTTCAAATGACAGAGAGACAAAGTTGTCCTATGGATTTGTCAATGAGCATGGGAAAAGACAGCATCACTGACAAAAATAGGAAAGATTTAGACAGAGCCAGCAGAGAAGGTTACAAATTTATGATCATGATTTAGATACACAGAAATTTTACTTTCTCTATTTCTCTGTAGCTGAGCACTTGTTTCCGAAGACAAAACATTGCCGTTGATGTGTTTAAAGTTCAGTTTCCTTTGGATAACTCAAGTTGTCCTCTTCTGTCCCCTGTGGGGGCAGGTCTCTGTCCTCAGAGAGGCTATAGCATCTCCTTGACACTCACGGTTCTCAGTCTTCAGGGTGGCTCTGTCCCCCCCGCCCCACCCCGCCAGAGGTCCTATGATTATAGTGAAGACACCATGGCTGGTGGACTTCATGGTCATATCCAACACAGCACTCTGGACAGTGCCCCCCACCCCTCTGACTTGCCCCTTCACTTCCACCCCAGGGTCTTGCAGACCCTCGAAGTCTAGGTGGACCCAGCCGAGACTCCCTGGCTGACCCCCTCAGCACTTGGCCTTCACATTGGCAGTTTCCTTGGACACTCTTCTTCCCTTAATCCTCTATCTTTGTTTTGAAATTGAAATTGAATTTAACCTAACTTTAGCACACCTAGTTTTCTGATCATCTGAATTTTTCACACCCATCTGCCTTTTTATTTCCGGGATTGTACTGGGATCATAACCCTGAAAAAGAAAGATCACAAAAATCCTTCAGAGAAGGGAAGAGTCCACAACTTTGGAGAAAGATTGTACCATGAATAAAAACCAAAAGCATACAAGATGACAGCATGCTATTCTTTAGGAAGAAAGTGAATGTTTTCTTTTATTTTTGTAAATGTACCATGGAAAAGAGAAAAATGGAGTATAGGAAACACCACTGAGCAGAATAAAGTTCCAATTATGTTATAAAGTGCCCATCACTCTCTATTTATGTAGATATCTTCCTGGACAAAATGAACACCAAAATGTGATTCTATGGCTATCTGGGAATGCTGAGGTTACAGTGATTTATATTTTCTTCTCAGTGCTTTTCTGAATTCTCCACATTTTTTTAAGAAAGCAATAGTAAGGCATGGTGGTTAAATGCAATAAATAAAATCAAGAGTCTTAGTCAGACAGCCTGGGTCTGAATCCTAGTTCTGCTACTCACTATGAATATGATTTGGGGGACTGCCTCTACCCTCTGCATCTCTCTTCCTTCATCTGCAAAATGTTAATTACACAGAGCAAAGTGGAGGGCTAACCAGGAGAATACACTTGGCAGACTTAGGCCTCTGCTGGGTACATTGTAAATACTCAAAAGGGTTGTGATTATCTATTCTTTTGGAAATCAGCAAAGAAATGCTTTGAAATTGTGCTCTAGAAGTTCTGAAATTAAACCTATTGTAAAGCAAAGAGTCTTGATTAACTGCATGATTACATGCCAATATATATCTTGTGTAAATACAAATTCTCAAACCTGAGATGTCTCAAGGGAAGATTCATCTATAAAGAAAGATTTCACACTGTGTTAGCTTTCTACTGTGGTGTAATAAATTGCCACGCACTTATCAGCTTAATCAACAAGAATTCATCACCTCAGCTTCTACACAGCAGATGTCTGGACATGACATAATGGGGTTCTCTGTTCAGCTCTTCGAAGGTTGAAATCAAGATGTCACCTGGGGCCAGAGTCTGACTTAGGACTTGGGTTCTTTCCCAAGTTCACTGATTGTTGAATTCAGTTGCTCACCATTGCAGGACTGGGGTCCCATTTGCTTGCTGTCAGCCAGAGACTACTCTTGGTGACTAGAGGCTGACTCTATAGAGGAAGTCAGCAACATGGTTATTTCTTTTTGGCCCAACACCAGCCAGAGAAAACTACAGCTAAAGTGCTGCTCCGATTATGTCAGGCTAACCCAGGGAAATCTTGATTAACTCAAAGTAAACTGATGAGAGTCCAGAATTACTGATGCAGACTCCTTTGACATTGTCATAGAATAAAATGTAAGTCATGGGAGTTACAGCCCATCACAACCACAGGTTCTGCCCTCACTTTGACACATAAACCAGGATTTTGTAATTCTGCTTGCCACATGCAGAAATGCTCAACAAAGAAAGAAAAAAATTGTCAGATTAAATACTGTGATTATAAAAAGAAAATTTGGGTGGCTTAATCTTACAGTCCTACAGTACTGGTTCAACCAATAGACATTAATGCATAATAGAGATTAATGGATGAGGAATAAGTGGCAGACTAAGTTTTTTCATTTCAAATTTTTTGTTTTGTACTTTACAATTTTTTTTTTTTTGCCATCATTTCCTCATGGACTTCACACTCTGTGAAGGAGTTTGTTGGTGCTAGGGAAAGAAGGACAAATTCCTCTCTGAATCTTTCTCCAGGCGGAATCCATGGTTTAAAATTTAACAGCATATGAATGCAAATTAGAGCAGATTAACTTCCCCTTTATTTTGTGAACTCTAAACTCCCAGATTGCTTCAGTTGACACAAGTAAGTGGAAGAGGGACTTCGGATTATGATGGTGTTGAAGGATTGCAACATTCCTTTGTGCAAAAGACCAGGGATAAAACTGGAAAAATGGTCAGAAGCATTTTGGGGCACTAGAAAGCAGCAATGGAATACAAGGAGTGGAGAAATGTTTCTTGAAATGCTTAAAGATCAGGAAGAACCTAGAGATTCAGTACTTTTCTTGCCTGGTGTTGCTCCTTCTATCCTGTCCTCAGCTTAGTGAAATCAGAGCTTTATCATTTTGCAAATAGATGCAAAAACCATCCTGTCTATTGCCAATTAGATGGGCTTAATTTGACCAGAGAAGAGCTCTCTTCCTCTTCTCATAAAGCCGCTAATCCCATCATAGGGCCCCACCCTCACGACCTCATCTGATCGTAACCATCTCCCAAAAGCTTCTCCTCCAGATACCATTAACATATGAATTTAGGGATTATGCTTCCAACACATGAAACACATTCAAACCATAGCATATACAAAAATCAATTACAGTGTATGGGTTTATATTAACAAGTATTCAAGTATTAAAATTTTAAAATGACAACTTTCACCGTATGATAAAGATACGTAAGAAATTCGAGGGCCAAGGATGTAGCTCAGCCATACTTGAAGCCCAGGTACCAAAAAAATAAATAAATAAATAAATGTGACAGCAGAAATGGAATCATTCTACACAGAAAATGATAGCATATTGCTCAAAGAAGTTAAGGGAAGTTTTACAGAAGTGGAAAAATGTGTTTTATCAATGGCCTGGAAGATCAATCGTGAAAAGATGGCAATCATCCCAATTTGGTCTAAACACAACTCTAACCAAAACCCTAACATGTTTTGCTTTTTGGAAGGAGAGAAATTGGCCAGCCGTTTCCAAAATTTACATAGAAAATGTGAAGCCAGAATAGCCAACGTTGTTGGAGAAGTTAACCACCTGACTTCAAAACTTACTGATATTACAGTAACTAAACACTAGTATTGACAGAAGCCTTGTTATGGAGAAGTGGAACAAAAAAGGTCAGAGATAAAAGCACCAATTTACGGGCATTTGATTTTCAACCAAGGTTCCTAAGTGATTCAGTGAGGACAGGGTAGTTTTCAAAGCAGAATCTGAAATAATGGGATATCTGTATGCAAATAAAAAGCTATGTGGGTAGATGTGCTTAGACTTCTTTCTTTTTTTTTTTTTTTCTGGTACCGGGGATCGAACTCAGGTCCTTGCACTTGTGAGGCAGGCGCGGTGCCACCAAGCTACATCCCTGCCCCTGCATAGACTTATTTCAACAATACACAAAAATGGATCCAGTGGGATCACTTTCCACGGCAATGTCTTAATATGTGCAATGTGGTGCTCAAAAGAACATAAATGTCAAGGTAAAATAGATCTGGATTTGAATCACCAGTTAGCCGCTGCTTACCTGAAAGGCTTTCAGTACTTTGATTAACCTCTCTTGCTTCAGATTTCTCATTTTTCAAATAGGAAGTATCACTCTCTTAGTATGTTTTGAAGATTAAATGAGGTAGAATTTATCAAAACAACTGGCAGAGACCCTGAAACCAAGAAGATATTCCTAGACAATATTATTTTATGTTTTCCTAAAGCTTATTATGGTAGAAGACAACCATTTAAATACTTATTCAAAAAAAACTATTGGATGAAATAGAATTTGTTTTTATGATTATAAAAAGATTTTACAGAGATTTTAGATCTGAGTGTGTGTTTTTTTTTTCTTTTTGTGGTATTAGGGATTGAACAAAGGGCCTTCACACTGAGCCACATCCTTAACCCTCTATAATTTTTATTTTGAGACAGTGTTTCCCTAAGTTACTAAATTGCCAAGACTGGGCTCACACTTGCAGTCTTCCTGCCTCTGCCTCCAAGAGTGCAGGAATTACAGGCATGCACTGCCTCACCCAGCCTGCCTGAGTATTTTTAAGGAGTACAATCAACTGCAACCTCAAAACCCAATGATCACTACTGATACGTTGCTATATTACCTCTCACAATTGCCTAGATATACATTTATGGGGTTTGAATCTTGCTGTATGGTCATGTTTTATTTCTAAATTTGGACTGTTAAATAGACAATCTAAAAGCAAATGCTGTGTTTTTCTTTCAATTAAACAATTTAGAAGAACTTTGGCAACAGTAAGCACTGGCAGGCAGGTGGAAACTTTTCATGTTAGTAACTAGGCTTGTGGATAAATACTGAATAATGTTGGAAAGTCTAAGATTATCTAGCCATCTGTCTATTTCTCTCCCTCCCCACCCTTTATCTATATATCCTTTCCATCCATCTGCTCACTCATTCATCCACCCATCTCTTTTTCTATTAGCCCATCCATCTATCCATCCATCCATTCATCCATCCATCTATCCATCATCCATATCTGTGTTTCTCTATCTTAAAATACAAATATTGAAGTGAACTAAAAGATGAAATTACATATTGCTTAAAGAAAAATCTCGTTAGCTTTTTAATGATAAGACCTGGCTTTGCCATTTAATGATAAACTAAATCTGTAGCTCCAACATTTGAAGCATGCATTAAGATAAAAATATTTTATGGGCAAAGGAAGTATCTTTGTGGTAGAGACCCTGCCTAGCATACCTAAGGTCCTGAGTTCAATTCCCAGCACCACAAAAATAAAAAAGATGAAAGTATTTTTTAAAAAATATGGTACAGTTAAAATGAATGGAAAAGAAGAGTTTTTAACTTCTTAATATTTCTTAGTATGAGGTTTAACAGGGTCTAAGTGAAATATTATACACAGAATTAAAAGGCAACCATTAGTAAATTTGGGAATATATTTACCTGAAATCAAGAAAGTGAAAGATTTCATTAATTGGTAATATTTTTTCCAAGCCAGTTGCTTTTTAGTTCTTTGCTTTCAACAAAATTGAAGGGCACTTAACAGATTTGTCAGGATATAGATCATATAAAAGAATTTAATGATAGATCACTCTAAGAATTTTTGACATTTAACTCAGAAGGAATTCAAAGAATTGAGTGACATTGTTGGTATGAAAAATATTTACATTCCCATCTACTTAAGAAAACATATTTCTCAGCACTTATATTTTAACATGAAGAATAGGAACTTGTCTTTTTTAAATTGCTTATTTTTTTGAGCACATATTTGCAGTACATGATTATATTCATCGTGGAGAATTGGTACACGTACATAACACATCGCAATTCTTTTTTCCCCTTCCCCTTCACTCCCCTTTTTTGGCAGCTTCAGATTCATTTATGTATCTTTAAGTCTTTATAAAATCAATTGCCATACATGCAGATTAACAGCCACACTAACTGGCCAAAACCATACAAAACACGTAAGATAATTATGTCATTATACTGTCAAGTACACTTTTAGATACATTGCCCATGCTAGATTAGAGTGTTTTTTTCTCTCTTTTTTCCCCTTGTCTGTCTTTTATTTTGCACTTTATTTGTATATTGAGTTTCTCATATAAGAGAAACCATGCTATATTTAAGTTTATGTATCTGATTTACTTCACTTAACATTATGGTCTCAAGTTGCATCTATTTTCCTACAAATGACTCAAGCTTATCCTTCTCTATGGCAGAGGAGTACTCAATTGTGTATGAATACTCTATTTCCTTGTCTTTTGAGATGAATAAATAATATTCTTCAATAGATAGAGGTATTAATTAAAATGGTCTAACCACTGCATGAAGTGTGTACAACAATAGAGTTTTACTTTTATCATTTACTAACTGTCTATCAAATTGGTAATATATATTATTTGTATAAGTTGGTTTTACAAAAAATCAAAACTCTTCAGAAGAATTTTGTTTTGTTTTGAGACAGGGTCCCACTATCCTGCCCAGGTTGAGCTCCAAATGCTAGGCTCAAATAATCCTCCCACCTGCACCTCCCAAGTGCTGGGACTCCAGGAATCTGCCACTATGCCCAGCTCCGAAGACTCCTTCAATAGGGTGTTTTATAAGCAATTTAAATTCCTCTTTAACCTTTTTACATAGTTTTAATATTGATCAATGAAAAATATATTACATTGGGATAAAATTGTATGGTAGAAGAAGAATTCAGGAAACTAGGCTTTTCATTGAAATCGATAGAATTCAAGGAGAGAAAGTCTCACTGTAAAATGAAGAGTTTGGTCTTGTATATTTTTAAATGAATGAGAGTAGGTATAAGTCAGTAGAGTATTGATATGCTTTTGCATATATGTAGAATATTGATTTAACAGTTCTACTGTAACAATCTTCCCAAAACATACCCTTTATACCTACTTAAATTGATATTCATTGATAATCCAACCCAATAGCTAAATCATGCAAACAGTCTAAATCCCAATAAACACATGAATGGGTAAAGAAAATGTGGTATATGTACACAGTGGAGTATTACTCAGCTAGAACGAAGGATAAATTTGAGTCATTTGTAGGAACACACTGTACTTGTATCTTAAGACCATAATGCTAAGTGAAGTCAGACCCAGAAGGTTAAATATCATATGGTTTCTCTAATATGAGAGAACAAAATATGAACAATTCAAAGAGCAAAATGAAAGGGACAAATTAAGAAACAGGGAGGTGATGAAGATGTAATCACTGTGTATTGCCAACATATACCAGTAAAAATGTTAAAAGCATAAATAAATAAAATGTGGAGCAGACACATAGCTTTTCACAGTTCTGTTAGGGAACAGAGAGCCAAGCGTGTGAAACCATTGTTCCACACTCCACTCTGGAGCGCACACCTCGGTGCTCTACAGCGTGACCTTCCAGGCTCTTCTCAGTCCAGCCCCTCCATCCTCTCCCACTCTCCCTTTCCTACAAACCCTGAGTCCTACCCTTGGCCAAATCTTCCTTTTTCGCCTCCATGTCTTAAAACATGCTACTCTCTGTCCAGAAGGACCTTCCCACTTTCTGATCAGTGAGGTCCTCTCTGTTCCCAAAGCAGAGCAGGTTGTCCGTCCATCGCTCCACTCACAGGTTGCTGACTAGGTGACCTAGGACTGTTGGGTGTAGACATCAGTCTCCCTGACTGGTCTATGGCTTCTCTTATTCACCTTTGTAACCTCCAGCTTCTAAGCAATCTGCAGGTGCTATTATTCGTTGAATGAATAACAGGATTGAAGGTCTCTCATTTCCTTATGATTAATTTTTAATATATTTCTATGACAGTCTACAGGTGACCCTGTCTCTCAACACAGCCTTAATTGCTTCTCACAGCCTTGCCTGGGCTCTGCTTGCCCTTTGGTGCCCTCTGCCCTTCTTTTCACCAGTAATTTTGCCTAGTACGGTGCCTCTCCTGTTGCTAATGTTCTCCACAAGCCTGCGAGTTTGGAACTCACAGAGCATTTTCTCTTTAAAAGCTGTAGCTTTAAAGTGGTGGTTAAGCAAGGTCACAGAGCCTAATCCAGCCAAATCGGCTGAAAATACAAGATATCTGCAGTGAAAGAAAACTAAGCTCTAGAACAGTAAAGGTGTGTTGGCAAAGCCACACGTTTCACAAAGAAGGGTTTCTGAGCTCCTATTTTCAAGAGTCCATGGAGATGATGTCTGTCCCCCTGGGAGCCTCACAGGTGGAAGAGGACACTTGCTAAATCCTTGCCCAGCAGCACGGTCAAGTGCATCTTATGGGCTGTATCACAGTCACCTCACCCACACTGCAATCACACATGAGCCGGTGACTGCAGGCGGGCACTGCTGAACCATTTTCCAGCCCTGTGCCCTGGGCTCACTCTTACCACTGCTGTGCTCAGCTGGAGTGGCGGCGGGGATGGGTGGCCTAGATTGGCCTCACTCACAAATCTGATAGCTGGGAGGCTATGGGCTGGTGCCTGTCTTTCCCCTCATGGGGCCTCTGCAGACAGCCTAGGTCAGACTCATGGCTGCAGTATTAGGGAAGAAGTAAAGCTGCAGAGCCCTTGAGGGCTGGTTCCAATCCCACACACTGTCACTTCCTGCCTATTCTACTGCTCAAAGGCACTGATGAGGCCAGACTCAAGGGGCTGAGACATTGACGATGCCCCCTTCATGAGAGGAAGTGCAATACCCTTGTGGACATTCCTAATGCACTGCACAAGTGGTGTGACTATTCCATCCTGAGGATGGCTGGATACTGCCAAATGTTCCAGCTCATCAGGAATAGGACCAGGATTTGAGCTCAGGTCTCTCTGATGCCCACATACTCCTCTACATTACACCTCAGCAACTCAGAAAGACTTCTCTTTCCTCCCTTCCATTCTCTTTCCTTCTCTTGCCCTGCTACTCCCTGTCTGTGTCTGGAATTTAAGAGAAAGATGCAAAAGAAAAGGGTAAAGGTGCACTGTGATTCACAAGCAGAAGGTGTGCTACCAGCTCTGCTTGCTACCTAGCATCTTGGAGAAACAAGCCTGCCAGTAGGATACATTTAGGGGATTGTTACCATACCTTCCTCATTTCCTTTTGTTTTCACCCAATACTGTGTTCAAGTCCCAGCCCCCTGCTTACAGCTGCATAAGCTCAAGCTCAGCGAGACACACGCTGAGCCTCTGTGCGCTCATCTGTAAGATAAGATTAATCATTCCTACCTCTCCAAGTTGTTGTGAGGTTTGAATGAGAGAATAATATATGCAGAGACTCTTTGAAAACCACAGCACACACTCCAGCTAGGTGATGAATTATTTATGCCCCTTCACAGGGTCAAAAAGGAAGCACAGTCATGCTAACTCCAGCTCTGAGGACTACAGGTGCTTTAGAGGCTTGTGAAGTGCGGGAGTTGGTACACGGCTCTCTGCAGCTGCCAAATTTCCAGCGGCACAGACAAGATTCTAATTACTTTCAAGAGTTCTGTCTCATTTCAAAAGGATTCCTCTGTAGAGTCTGCAGTCGGCCCAAGGTGGGTGGCCAGAAGCGGAGCTCGGGCAGGTGCTCATAATCAGGCCCATTTGCTTCTTTCCCTACACCATCAGGAGTGTCTGTTTCTATTACACTTATGATCTGCAGATGCCAGGTGAGAAGATTGACCATATGTGAGATTTCAGATGATGACTGCTGAGCGAAACGCACAAGTCTTGCTCTCTCCTCACTTGCTAAATGAATGGCAGCCTGGACAAACTCCTTTTAGCAGAACCAGGCCTTTTATTAGCAGCCAAAGAATCATCTGCAGATGGAGGGATTGCTCACCAAGCATGTCTCTCCCAGGGAAAACATTTGTTAGCTTCTCAAGGCAGTGAAACTTCTTATTAGAGACCACAGAAACAGTCAGTTCCTCCATTCTTGCTGCTAAAGGATCCAAGACTCCTCACTGCAGACCCTACAGTGACAATCCCACAAAAATGGGAGTCAGGCCCACTGGGGCTGGACAGAGATGGACTCCCAGTCAAAGCTGAGCCCAACCTCAGCATTCACGATTTCAAACCCCATTACCTGCTTTTCTGCAGGGGCCTTTTGATCATAATAACTCTTCACTAGGTAAAGTGAGAGTGGTAAGATTCACCTAGTCTTCAGAGACAGCTGGCCTCTTTGTGGCT
Source organism: Heterocephalus glaber (assembly GCF_053883595.1). Classification (NCBI taxonomy): domain Eukaryota; kingdom Metazoa; phylum Chordata; class Mammalia; order Rodentia; family Bathyergidae; genus Heterocephalus; species Heterocephalus glaber. The sequence goes on from NW_028258381.1 coordinate 31,941,017, forward strand.
CATTTTTATCTATCTAATGATTTTCCAATTTTAGCTAGCAGTGCTAGGGAGCTGCAATAGCCCCAAGTCTTTGATGGGATTTCTCTGAGTAAAACTCAAAAGAAAAGTATGTATTTGTAAGTACAAAGGTGCAGGTTGGTCTCCACCAGACCAATTCTTTTTGCATTCATCCTTCTAAGCCATGGATTAAAGCATGCAAATATGTGCTGGAGTTGAAGTTTCATGGAAGGAAAACAACCATCCCCCAGGGACAGTGAAATGTATGATCCTTAAGGTCAAATTCCAAGAGGGGATCGTTCGTGCCCCTTGCTCACCCAATATTCCTGTTACCCCAAATTAACCATAGCTTCCCAGTTCTGGCATCTCTTCCAGTCTGTGATGCCATTAATTATAAGAAACTATTATTTTAAGTAGTTTCTTAAGAAACCATGAACCAAGAAGAAAGAAAATTTGCCACTAATTAAATTTTGAAAAATATGGAGAAACGTGATATGCTGTTTCAGGCCACTAGATCTTGTTTCTTTCCTGGGAAAGAGTGTCTTTTCTCCCACCTGTTCTGCCACCCGTTCTCCGAAAAAATCTCACCAGATGTTTGATGGGTATTTACAGTATAGTTTGTGTGCATTCAGGAAGCATACTAGAAGCCCCTGTGCACAGGGGTCACATTCTGTTGGTCTGGGATCACCAAAGCCTAGCAGTTTCTTGGCAAATTTCTTGTAACTATTGGTTGGATGCACACTTCCTTTATTAAAGGCAATGTTGGTAGATTCCTCTGATATTCAGGCAATCTATATATGGCTTTAGATTCCTAGAGGCAGAAAAGAAGGAAGCTGTCAGAGTTGCTCTATCTATGCATGTAGTCTTGCATAGTTTTTCCCACGCACAAGTTGAGGAAGAGGCAGTGCTATTCTCCCCAGGTGCAGAGAGGGATTCTGAGAGGAAATCACAGGGGGATGAAATCACAGGGGGATGTTTCCTTTCACTCATCCATGTGGTAAATGTATGTGGAGCTCTTACCCAAACACAGCACTAGATCTGGAGTGGAAGAAAGTTACTGACTTTGCTCAGAGCAGCTCCTAATACCAGTCCAATGTGATGAGTACAGTTGGCCCTCAGTATCAGTGGATACTAATTCTGTGGGTTCAGCAGACCTTGGATCAAAAATATTCAAGAGCAGGGCATGGTGGTACATGCCTGTAATCTTAGCACTCTTCAAAGCTGAGGCAGGAGGACTGCAAGTTTTAGCCCAGTCTGGGCAACTTAGTGATTTAATGAGATTCTGTCTTAAAATTAAAAAAAAAAAAAAAAAAAAAAAAAAGAATTAAAGGGTTGGGGATGTAGCTCAGGGCAAAGGCTCTGGGTTTAATTAAAAAACAAAAAACTCAGTATTAAAACAACTTTTTGAAAAATACTTTCTACACTGAACATGCACAGACTTTTTTCTTGTCATTATTCCCTAAGTAATAGACTCATACCACATTTATATCATGATGAACATTATAAGTAACCTGGAGAGGACTTAAAGTCTAAGGAAGAATGTGTGTGGGTGATATGTTTATGATACTGAGATATCTAATATAAGGGACTTGAACATCTGTATATTTTGGTACTTTGGGGTGGGGAGGTCCTGGAATGAACCCTCCATCAATATAAAGGGATGATGACTACATACTGCTGGGACAAGGGACAAGAGGGTCCCATGTATTCTGATTGGAGACAGAATATGATGTTTCACAAGGGGCATGGGTTTTGAGAACTTTGAATGATTCACAGGCAACCATCAGGAAAGAAGGAGAATGTAGAAAATAATATATAAGAGCCAGTGCCTTTTGAAGGGGTGGTAGAAATGAAATGAACTCACTACACAATAGGGGGTTCCTCTCTGAAGGGATTAACATGCTCATTTCTGATCCCTCCAAATATTCAGTGCATAGAGGGCTGATTTTGGGGTTGTTTTTTTTTTTTGGTACCGGGGATCGAACTCAGGACCTTGCACTTGCAAGGCAGGCACCGGAACCACTCAGCTAAATCTCCAGCTGGAGGGCTGGTATTTTTGATGATTCATTGCATTCTGTTTGCCAGTATCTTGTTGAGGACTTTCATTTGTGTTCATTAAACAGATTAGCATGTAATTGTCATTTTTAGTTGGGTCCTTGTCTGGTTTTGGAATCAGATTAATGTTAGCTTCCAGGAATTAGTTTGGAAGTACTCCTTTCATTTCAATTTTATTGAAGAGTTTGAAGAGTGTTGGATTATATGCTTCCTGAAGGTCTTGTAGAATTCAGTGGTGAATACATCAGGTCTTGGCTGTTCTTAGTTGGAAGGTTTAGTTTTATTACTGTATCAATTTCATTGCCTCCCATTGGATTGATTATTCAGGGATTTTATGTCTTCTTAGTTCAGATTTGGTAATTCATATGTGTCTTGTAATCTGTCCATTTCTTCAAGATTTTCCAATTTGTTGAAGTATAACTTTTCAAAGTAGCTACTAATAATCTTCTGGATTTCTGTGATGTCCATTGTGATTTCACCTTTTTAATTTCTAATTGCATTGACGTGGATCTTCTCTTTCCTTCTTTTGCTAAGTTTGGCTAAGAGATTATCTATTTTGTTTATTCTTTCAAAGAACTACCTCTTTGATCAATTGATTCTTTGTATTTTTTAATTTTAATTTTGTTAATTTACTCTCTGATCTTTATGATTTCCTTCCCTCTTCTAGGTTGGGTTTGGAGTGTTCCTGTTTTTCTAGTACTTTGAGGTGCTTCACTACCTTACTTACTTGGGATTGCTCTGTTCTCCTATTGTGAACATTCCCAATTGAAAAAACTTCCCTCTTAGGGTTCTTTTCATTGTGTCCTATAGGTTCTGATGTATTATACTGGCATTAGGGTTTGGTTTTAGGAATTGTTTAATTTCCTCCTTGATTTCTTCTGTAACCCAATGAGTACATTCGGGTGTGTATTAGTTAATGTCCAGGTGTTTGTCCAGATTTAAAAAAAAAATCTGTGGGTTTTTTTGCAGTTGATTTCTAGTTTCACTGTGCTGTGATTTCATAGCATACATGGAATGATTTTGATTATTTTGTATTTATTTAGACAGACTTTATGGACTAGTATATCTATCTTGGTCGAAGTTCTGTGTGCTTCTGGAAGAATGTGTATTCTGTTGTAATAGGATACAACACTGTAGATATCTATTAAGTCTATTTGTTCAAATACATGGTTCAGCCCTGATATTTCTTTAATTTTTTGCTTACTTGATCTATTTGTACAAATAGAACCCTCTGTGATTGTGTTGGTTTTTATTTGATCTTTTATATCCAGTAGTATTTGTTTTATGAAATTAGGTGCACTGATATATAGTGCATATATATTTATAATTGCTATCTCTTCCTGTTGAGTTGTTACATCAATTTGTAGTGACCTTCTTTGCCTTTTCTTATAATATTTAGCTTGAAGTTTATAGAAATGCCCAGTTGCATGTTTAATTTGGTATCAGCAACCTTCCCTCCAGGGTCTTGGTGTGAATTTGATTTTGATGATATTGTGTACATGAGTGAGGTCCCCAGCTTCTTGAGCAGATGGATAGTAAGGAGTCTAAAGCTGGGTCCAGACATCTGGGACTTCCTGTGTTCATAAAGTTTCTACTTAACTTCATGATGGAGCTTCTTCCTTTGGCTTGTTAGAAATCTGCTGACAAGTGCCCACTTTTCTTATTGCAATTGGATACAATAATTTCCTCTCACAAACTTATAGAACTTCGACCAACTACAGTACTTATGTATGGAAAAAAAAGTATTCTTTACCTTTGGAAAAAGGACATCTGGGCTTCCCTATCAATTCCATAGGTCAGGGCTTAAATAAAAACTTCTAGAAATTTCAGCCTAGCAGTTCTGGACATGCAAACTTATCACATACAGAATGAGGGGAAGGAATATATTCCTAATTTAATCTAAATTTTCTTTCAGACACTTACTGTATTGGTACTTGTTTTCAACAATGTTTTTTGTAGCTTGAAGTAAAATAATATTTTACAACAGTGTGATTTCAAAGGCACACTCAATTGCATTATTATTGCATTTAATCATCACAGCAGTCCTTATGGGAAACATTTCATTACCTGCTTTATAGGGAGGAAACCAAGGCTCAGGAAAACTGGATGGCCAATCCAAGGTTACAAGGTCAGGCTCAATAGTGTGTCCTTCAGACAATTTCCACCATTAACTGTTCCAAAATTAAAAATCTAGCCCTGAGTCATGAGCTGAAATTATGTAAGATAAGAATGATGCTATTCATAATGAAGCCGTGTACTAAAGAAGGGAAGGAAAATGGAGAAAAGAGAAGCTGATATCTAGCTTCTACTCTGAATAGGCTGTTTTATTTGCACTATATCATTTAAACATCATCTCTTTCTCCCACATGACTAAAAAGAAATAGAAATTAAGGAAAATTAAATTACTCCCCCAAAGTCACAAAAATCACAAGTGACAAAACTGGTTTGATCACCCCACTTTCTGACCCCCAGACCCACAATCTTCTCACAGCCCTTCACATTTTGTGACAACTCAGTGCATTGATGCACACAGAGGATTCTTAAAGGCAAAAAGCAAAGAAAAGCTCTGTTTTGGTGAGGCTTGCAGTGTCAAAGACATATGCACCCTTTCCTTCCCTGTCCCCCCACTCCAGCTTCCTGTGGACATTACTCACCTATTCTTCTGCTCCCTGTAGGGTGTGTGTTGGTGATGTCTGTCATCACACAGCTGGCTCAAGTTCACAACTCTACAGTGGAGGCCTCAATGGAGAGGCTGTGCAGCTACTTGCCTGGTAAGTATGGAAGCATCTCACTGCTATATCTGCTTGCCCTCTCACTCATGAGTCAGCATGAGTGTGTCTATATGTCCCACATGTGCTTATGGGACAGTCTGGATTTTCTTATTTCTGTGGGTTGATATTCTGATGGGGCTCATAGAAATTAAAATAAAAATAATAGGACTCTAGGCAGTTTCTCCCTGACATTCATTTTTCATCATGGCAGAATGAAATTGCTGTGGACAATAGGTAATAAAATGTTGAATGGCAAATTGTCATTTTATGGGTCACATTAATAATGATTTGCCTAACAAATGATATGATGCCTTAAGTACTAAGAAGTCAGAATAATAAATAATGTCAATAATTTCATATTTACTTGAATACACATACCTATGAAAACAAAGCTTTAGGCTGGTAAGACAACTGGCCTTAAAACCCTAAATGGGAAAATAATCTGGAACATTCCATTGGTGTCACCTAGATCTCCACAGAGTCCTTTATCCACCATTCAAAAGAATGAAAGGATCAGTGGCTCAAGAAACTTGTACATTTATTTTCCAACCTTAAAGAAGGAAAAATCTATTTTCTTTATAGAATACTGTTGCATGAACAGTGGTAATGAATAAACATTTTAAGAATCAAATTTTCTTTCACTTAGTGCTAGTTCACCAAAGATCCTACATTATGTTTTCTGTTAAGTAAGCTGGATGGACCAATGGTCATTATATCTTTGATTTATATAACACTGTGCCAAATAGCACCAAAGAATTTTCAGAGAATTTATTGTATGCAATATGGCTTCACATGATAAAATGTTCAGAATTCAAAAATAAAGACCAGGAAAGGACAACACACAAACATTTGTGCTTACAACATTGCATATTGATCATTGTAAAGATTTTGACATATTTACATCATCTTTCTTTTAGGAAAGTAAAGTATAGCATATAAATTTTAAACACCTTTGACTTGCCCCTACCTCCAGTTCCATTTCCCTTCCACGTCCCTATAAGGAAGAACTGACTTTGAACGTAATAATTAATGTTTTTCTCAAATTGTGTACTCACATATTCATTTGTATAAATCCATAAACAACATAATTTTTTAGTCTTTTCTGGGTAAAACAAATATAGAAAACAGCACAATGTAAAGCTATTGAAATGTGAACACTGATAGAATAATGTCCTGAATTTTATGGTAATCGTTTCCTATGCATTTTATATTTTTATCACCCTAGTGAGCATCCCTAGATACCAGTCCTGCCAAGTTTTTGCAGTTTTGATGTGCTTTCTAAATCTATTTTAATCTACAACTTTTTTATATCCTCTTTTCCTTATAGTGGAAAATGACCTCCAGAGTTTCTCACAGTCTAGACTATACTGATTACATCCCTGTGGCATAAATGAATGTTCTCTTTGTCCTATATTTCCTAAACATTTACAGCTGGATCCAGAGCCTTGATTGGACTTGTTTGATTACTTTGGCAAGATTATAATAATTTCTCTCCTCTCTCTCTCTCTCTCTCTCTGTATGTGCGTGTGTGTGTGTGTGTGTGTGTGTGCGTGTGATGTTTTACCTGCTGTTGGTGCTCAGTATAACATTTATTAATTTATTGGGAGGTACAAAATTAGAATATTCTAATACATCATTTATTTTTCATTTATTAATTGAGATATGTCAGACCTTTTCCCTCATCATCATCATGCTCAAAATATTTTTGCATAGTACCTAGTGGTATAATTTATGTAGGAGCAGCCGAATAAATACTTGATTTTTTTCCCTTTACTTATCAATTTTCGGTATAATCCATTGATGATCTATTATCATTCTAAAGTAATCAACTAGTTTTCTAAAACATGCTAGTGAACTCACAAATTAAAGCACACCTGGAGGTCTTCAGTCAGTTGAAATTATTATTCTGTTGATGCTCAAATGACTCCATCTTTGGCCAGCAGAGACTCCTCAGTTTGACTCCTGAGTGAGTGGCTGTGACCTTGGACAGTTCCATCAGGAACTGGACCAGCAAGGGGTCCCAGCCTTGTCTTGTATTTATCCAGTCAGTGTCAGGCTTGGCATCAGTTATTTCTCATTGAAGCCCTGCTTTCTTTTAGTGAGAAATACTATTTCAAGGCCACCATCTGTGTGATTAGGGATACTCACGGCTCCTGACTGGTCATTCTTTCTAGGTCTTTTCTATGAACAGTGAAATATATGTATATACATTTACATGTAGAATTTCTAAGATAGAATATCTTCAGTAGTCAGCTTTCCTGTTGCTGGGACATAGTACCCAACACCGACAACTTAAAGGAAGAGAGGTTTAATTTGGCTCATGGTGTAGGGGATTTAGACCATAGTTGGCTGGCTGAAAAGCAGAAACATCATAGTAGAAGGGTCTAATGGAAGAAAGCTCTTCATCTCATAGTAGTCAGGAGGCAGAGAAAGCAATGAGGACCTGAGGAGAGAGATGAATTCTCCAAAGTGCGCCCCCACTGACCCTCCGACAAGGGCCCATCTCCTAACAGCACCTCTAACCGTGAACTCATCAATGGGCCAATTCACTGATGAGTGCAGTGCCTCCATAATCTGGTCATCTTCCAAAATCCAGCCTCTGAACACATGAGACTTTGGGGGATATTCTAATTCTAAACCGTAACAGTATCTAATGAATTCATACTGACACTTCAAGTTCAAACACAGAACTACAGAATTTTTTTAAAATCTCTTCAATTTCATATGTCTGTCTCCTTTTTTCCAAAATTCTAATTGCCAAGGACAAGGTGAATGATCAAATTAAAATATCCAGTGCTTACTCATTTACCTATTCTTCACTATACTCATATCAGTCTCAGACTATCAGTCCTAATACTACCACCATTAATATATTTCATAACTACTGAGAGCAGCTAAAATGTTTTTTGCATATGCTTTTTCCATTTCTCCACCATTTTAAATCTTTGAGCCCTCTTATCAGAGTAAATTAGCAATTACACAGACGGTCCATTCCCTTCCCTCCTTATTTAGTCTTAGTTCCTGCAGCAAGTGGATGACTGATGTTCATCCCCACCCTCGAGTGGATGTCCCTCTAGCTGAGTTGTCTGAAGTTCATGCCTCAGAAAGGCGCTCCCAGAAACAATATTCCCTGAATCCTGCATGTTGATTATAGGCTATCTCTGCCGTTATACTTGAAAGTCAGCATTTTTCTAGATATAAAAACTCTTGGCACACAATTTCTTTCCCCAAACAGCTTAAATACATTATGTAAAGCCTAATGATAATCTAATTTTTGTCCTTATAAGTCACTTACTGCTTTTGCCTAGGAGTGCAATGGGTATTCTTCTCTTTTGTTTCCCATAAAGGTTAGTCACCTACCTAGAAAATGTCTTGATGTTAATTTTGGTTTGTTGATATTTTCAAGTAAACAGTGTGCTCTTTCAATATATGGTTTCAAGTAAATATCTCCTCATTTCATGAAAGATTTTAGTATTCCTTCAGGTCCCTTGATTTGGTTTTATTCTTCTGGGATTTCTATTATCCATATATTGACTCTCTTCATTGCTTGTTTTTGGTAGAATATTTTGTTTATCTCATCATTTAGTACTTTTTATTTTGTGGTACTGGAGATTGAACCAGGGGCCTTCACACTTACCTACCTCATCCCCCCTTTTTATTTTAAGATAGGGTCTTGCTAAGTTGCCCATGCTGGACAAGAACTTAGGAACCCAGGGTACCACCATGCCCAACCTTTCATTTATTTTTTTAATCTTCAAATTGTTCCTCCTATCACCTTCTATTTCTACTACATCATGGATTATTTTCACTTGTTCTTGTGTTCATTTCAGTTTAAACTTCATTTCTTTGATAATTTTTATTCTTCCCTGAGTTCTTTCGTTCCATACCTGAGTTTTTCTAATTCTGATTTCTGCTATTCTTTCATGTCTTATATCATGTTATTAGTGCCTCGTAGCTCATTTTAAAATAATGCTATGTTTTAACCTTTTTTTGGCATGACTTCCTGGCATGCTTTGACTATCTGTAGGGATTCTATTCTGTTCCTTATTCTTTTCTTCTTATAATAACTCTGTATGGGAATTGACCTAGATACATTTCTGTTGTTCATTTTTATGTGAAATTAGTTTTCAAAAACTCTTAGAAAGAGGTGGTTCGGGGTAGCTTTTCTAAATGCCCAGAGCTCTTTCTTTTGTTGTTTCTGTGTCATGTTTAAAAATACAGGTTAGCTTGCTTTCTGAGATTCTCTGACTCCTCTCACTGTCCACTTTTATCTGGAATTCCTTTATGCTTTGTTTCTGTCCAGCTCAATTTTGATCCAAACCCAGAAGTTTCTCCTCAGTGCAGGCCCTGGAAGGAACCTTGGATGGGTCATTTTCTAGAGCTTACAGATACTCTGACTGCTTAGTGTTGCTGACCTTCAGCCCCTGGAACCCACCGGCCATTCCTGTGGGCAAAAACCCTACCAACCTCAGCTGCTTTGCTCTCATTGGCCCACTGAGCTCTCTAGCTAATATCTGGCAGCTCTGTGGTGATTCTCTTTTCTTGGGTTTGCCTCAAGTAATTGATTTCCTTTCCTTTCTTTGGTACAGATGTTGATAAGCTGCAGGTGTTGTGGTAGTGAGTAGCAGCACATCCACATCCTCACCTAAGAGGATGCTGGGGTTCTTGGAAATACTTCATTCTGCTGTTATTTTGCCTGTTTTGTCTTTAGTTATGATTTGGATCTTAAATGTCGCCCAAAAGCTCATGTATTGAAGGCATGGTCCCCAGCTGGTGGTGCTACTAGGAGGTGGTAGAAATTTGGGGGTGGGGCCTCATTGGAGGAAGTAAGTCATTGAAGTTGTGGCCAAGAAAAGTATTTGGGAGCCCTGGAATCTTCTCTCTCTGTCTCTGCTTCCCAGCTGCCAAAAGGTAAGCAGCTTTGCTGGGCCATGTGCTCCCACTAAAACCAATGGAGCTGGCTAGTTGTGGACTGAAACCAAGAACATTCCTCCTTTAAGTTGTTTCACTTAGGTATTTTGTGATAGTGATACAAAGCCGACTAACACAGCTATCAAAGTACTGTGTGTGTGTGTGTGTGTATTCAAAGAGATTCCAGAACTCTGTTCCCATCCATCTTCTCCCCATAATTCTCCCTAGCAAAGGCTTTAATTTTCCACCAGTGGTCTATGGTATGTACTGCTCTGCAACTTTCTTCACTCAATGTTAGGTTTGTAAGATCTACACACATTAAGGCACATATACTGGGGTTAAGCCTCTTAAATTACTCTAGTCTCCACCATATAAATGTCCTGTATCTCACTGCTTTATTCCCTATTTCTAGACATGCACAGTATATTATAAATCTCAGTGCTGTGGTCTAGCTATGGCTTGAGTGTGTCCGTCAAACGTTCACATGCTGGAAGCCAGATCTCCTGTACAGCAATGCTGAGATAGTGGAACCTTTGAGAGGTACAATCCTCTGAGGTCATGGCAGGTATCACTCTGCAATGGGGTGATGCTGGTCTCATGGAGAACATTAGTTCCTGAGACAGTAAATTGTTAGAAAAAGAGCAAGCTCACCAGGTTAGTGGTGTACACTTTGTAGTTCTAGCTACTTGGGAGGTTGAGGCAGAAGGATCATTTTATCCCATGAGTTTAAACTCAGCCCAGACAATATGGACTCAAGAGAAATATAAAGCCTGGCTTCTGAATCTCTCTTGCTGCCAGTCTTATCATGTGACAGCTCTCTCCCTTTTGCAAGTGTCTCTGCCACATTGTGATGTGACCAGGAGAGTCCTCACCAGGAGCTGAACAGAGTAGGGGCACCCAATCTTGGACTTTCAGCCTCCAAACCTGAATTCTAAATAAATCTCTTTTCTTTATAAAGTACTCAGGCTCAGGTAGTTTGTTACAGCAACATAAAATGAACTACTTTGCTTCCTTTATATTTTTACATCTCTGTATCAAAGAAAGAATGAAATATTACTACAGTTTTACAAAAGGGAAAGAGTGATGCACAGGCACAATTATCATTAAGAGTTTTAATTGGTTACCATTTCTGTGTCTTAGACCACACACTGACAAATATAACCATTTGTACTTGAATCTGATTTTCTCTTTTTTTAATACAATTGTGTTGTCCAAAGACAAAAGACTGAGTACAAACCCTATTCCTTAGTTTATTCCTTCTTCTTTACATAATAGCAAAATGTAAAACAACCTAGAACAAGATTACTGGTGTCCAAGGAACCATGCTGGCACCTTTAGCCCAAAACAGGAAGTGTCCAAATATTAGCTCAGGGAAAATGAGAGAAAAATGCGAGATTCTGGTAAAAATGGAATTGATACTTCACCAAGGAAAGGAAGGCAAATAGTTGGGTTTCAATGGTGGGCTGCCTTTTCAATTGAGCAGAAGGCTGATTGAGTTTATTTTAATTTTATAAATTAATGTTTTACCTCCAGATGGAAACCAGGCACTTCCTTCAAATTAAAGGGTCATTCCACTTCACAGTCACAAAGGCAGGGCAGGCATTATTGAACCTATTTTATGGCTGTAGAAAGCTGCATGGAATGCTGAGATAAATATTGTGAGATGAAAAACTAGACTATTCCTAGCTGAGCACCTCTCCTAGAAAACATAATAGGCTTGGCCCACAGAGCCAACCTGAACCCATATGGTTTTCTGCCTGATCAGCCAAAATAATGGGAAGTAGAAGAAAGTAAAATTATGCAGATCAACACTCAATTATTTCAAAAAGTGTTTTAAGTATACCTTTTGCTTTTAAAGCTAAACAATAATAAAACACGGAAACTTGGCTTGTAAGCAACTTTCTTGAGAATAATCACTCAGTAAAACACTGCCCTCTCTTATGCTTAGGAAGATGATTTTGTTTTGTTTTTCTAAATTCTGCAAGGCATTTCTGACCTTCAATTTCACCCACTGTTTTTGCCTCTGGCTCTCATTAGTAAACACATTGAAAGAATCTAAGAATTGTTCATGGAAAAAATGATTAATGGAATCACAACTCAGTAGAGGTCAACAGAATCTATGCCCCGCATGTCTTAGTAAAACTTCACTTTCGTGGGTCACCTGTGCAGAAAGCTTATCTTTGTGCAGTATAATAGCTTAAAATTCACAAAGATGAAAAGGAAGAAGGCACCTCATGCAGCCTAGAGTATGTTATGTGGTTAATTGGTCTCACTGCGCATCAAGTTTCTCATTAATAGTTAATGTATAAAAACACCTGCTCTACCCAAGGTAGATAAGGCATCAAACAAAATCTCCTAGCATGTAGAGATGTGCACCACCAATAATACTGCCTCGGAGTGAAAGACTTCAACCTCGGCTGAATCATTTACCATGTCTGGGATCTTAAGCTTTTCACCCCCCAATCTTCTTGTCCATAAAACAAGGATAAAAATAACCATTTCCTCAAAAGCTTTTTATAAGAAAGGAATTAACAGTAAACATGAAGGTGACTTGCTGACCAGAATGTCCTAGGTTTTATTTGCACACATATGTGTGCTAATGCATGATGCTGCACAATTCAACTTTTTTTCACCCTCCTTTGTCCATTTGAATAGCTGCATTTTCTTTTTCCTATGTTATTTCAAGTCCCAGTTCTTTGTGTTTTGTTTTGTTTTGTCTGTTTTTGGTACCGGGGATCGAACTCAGGACCTTTCGCTTGCAAGGCAGGCGCTGGAACCACTGAGCTAAATCCCTGGCCCAAGTCCCAGTTCTTTGGATCTGTAGAAACTAAACACTCTTGTGCCTTCCTGGGCACACCCATGCCTCCACAGCATAATCTTCACTTTAGATGGTGTCTCCCCAGTTTGTGTTGCTGTAATAGGAGAGGACAGATTGAGGAATTTAGAATGAACAGAAATGTATTTGCTCACCGTTCAAAAGGCTGGAAAGACCCAGAGTATGGTGTCAGCCCATGGCAAAGGCCTTCAGCTACAGCATCCCGAGGCAGAGGAGGTGGGCAAGAGTGCAGAGTGAGCAAGGAGGAGGAGGTGAACTTGCCTTTGTAACAACCACTCTCGCAGTAGCTCACCTGAGCAATGACACCATTGGTCCACTCCTGAGGGCACTCACCTGTCCTTATGCCCTACCTGCCAAGGCTGTTACATTGAAGATTAAGTTTCCAACACAGGAACTTTGGGAGACACATGCAAACCACAGCAGATGTTTTTATTTTTAAATATGCTTTTAGCCTCTGAAGCTAAACAAGAATTTTCTGAGGCAGAGGCACCTGTAGTACTTTGGACACTAGAATCTTATTCTGGCTTGATTTACATTTTGCTAGCATTTAAAGAAGGGGATACAGCAATATGCTAATACCAAGCTTTTCTTCAGTTATATCATGATTGTCAGGTTCCCATCTGGTTTGGGCTGACTTAAAATATCCAGCCCCTTCCAGAGACAACATATCTCTGCTGTGCATGCTTCTGTGTTGATCTCATTTCCCTGAAAAATAAGACCTAACTGGAAAATAATCAACCTTGAAAACTATAGAGACGAAAAATGCAAGCCCCAATCAGGCTATCCTTGCCTTACCTGGCTTACAGAGTAGCCACTGGGCAAGAGAATAGTAAGAGGTCTTAGGATTTAGCTCCCAGAGGACCACCTCTTGTCACATCCACCATCGCTCCAGGGCCTTCTCAAGCGAATAATGACACTCGGTAAGAGGAAAGGATGGTTCAAATGACCCAGCTCTGCAAGCTAGGAGAACTCTGAAGTCCTTCACTGTGACTTGAGCAAAACGGAACTCTAAGAAACATCACACAGAGTTGTGATGAACACACGCCAAATCAGCCTGCTGCAGACAGGCAGGTCTGTGCACGCACTACCGAGATCCTGAGTCGTGCAGAAGACACTGAATCACCCCGCTTCAGACAGGCAGCCACCTGATTCCACACTACAAACAAGCAGAGGACACCAGACCACCAGACCAAGGTACTGAGTCCCACTGTTCCTGGCCCAGAGGTAGGGGCTTCTGAGCCGTCATCCCACTGCTCCTGGTCCAGAGGAAGGGGATTCCCGGTCACCATCCCTCCCGCTGCTCCCAGGCCAGAGGAAAGGGCTTTTGGGCCACCATCCCTCCCACTGCTCCCGGCCCAGAGGAAGGGGCTTCTGAGCCACCATCCCACTGCTCCTGGTCCAGAGGTAGGGGTTTCCCGGCCACCATCCCTCTGGCTGCTCCCAGCCCACAGGAAAGGGCTTTTGGGTCACCATCCCTACTGCTGCTCCGGGCCCCTGTCCCACCTCACCCAGCTCAGAGGAGGTAATCTGTGCAGGCACTAACAGCCCCCTGCCCCAGTCAAAATGAGAAAACAGGTAAATAAGTCTCAAAACCAGACTTCCAGATCAAATACAGCAACCCCAAAGGGAAATGACATGGAACACTCTGATACTCAACCACCTGGACCCACTGAACTGGCAACAAAAGGGGATCTGGAGAAAATGAAATCAGAAATAATTTCTCAGATAACAGGAGAAATTGTGCCCCTAGTGCAAGACATGATTAATAAATCTAGAGAGGAGCTGAGGAACATGATGGAATCCCAACATAAGAAACAAATGGAATCCATAAAACAGATGCAAATAGATTTAGAGGAGATGAAAAACTCCATTGAAAGTCTACACAGCAGAATGAGCCAATGTGAGGACAGAATTTCAGATATAGAGGATAAGATTGCAATTAGTGACCAGGAAAAGAAAAATTGCTTCAAAATTATAAGGGAACATGAGAAATCAATCCAGCAGTTGCTAGATGATGCAAAAAAGAATAAAATAAGACTGATTGGGTTCAAAGAAGAAACAGGAGAAAGTGCAGATGACATAAAAAATCTTTTCACAGAAATAATGGCAGAAAACTTCCCAAGCAGGGGAAAACAACTTGACATACAGATAAGTGAGGCATATAGGACTCCAAATAGCCTTGATCAAAAAAAATCTACACATAGGCATATAATTGTTAAGATTCCAGAAACACAACAGAAGAACAAAGTTCTCCAAGCAGTCAGAGAAAAGAAACAAATCATATACAAAGGAAAGCCCATCAGAATCACAGCAGACTTCTCAACACAAACCATCAAGGCAAGAAGAGCTTGGAGTGACATATTCCAAGCCCTAAAAGAAAACAGCCTCCAACCCAGATTGATGTACCCTGCAAAACTATCTTTCAAAATGGGTGGAGAAATAAGATACTTTCATGACAAAGAGCACCTTAGGAACTTTGTGAATACCAAGCCAGCACTCCAAAGAATTTTACACAATATCCTAGGAACAGACATTGAGGATCACAACCCCAGGAGGCAAAGCAGAATGTACCCATCTGGCATGACAAGAAATTAAACATAAAGGGGGAGAACCCAACAAAAAGAAAAAGTCATGGCAATGACAAGTCAATACATTTCAGTTATAACCATCAATGTTAATGGTCTCAATTCATCAATCAAAAGAACTAGACTGGCAGAATGGGTCAAGAAGCAAAATCCAACAATATGCTGCATACAAGAAACACACTTCATTCAAAAGGAAACTCATAGACTGAAAGTTAAAGGGTGGAAAACAATACTCCACGTGACAGGAACCCGAAAAAAAGCAGGAGTAGCTATCGGCAGATCAAGTAGATTTCAAACCAACACTGATTAAGAGAGATGAAGACGGACACTACATCCTTGTAGTGTCCTTGGAAGAATCCAAGAGGAAGAGATGACAATCATAAATATCTATGCACCAAATACTAGTGCACCCAACTATATAAAACAAATACTAACGGACATGAAAAGTCATATATGCACTAATACAATTGTAGTGGGGGACCTCAACACCCCACTGTCACAAATAGATAGATCAACTAGACTAAAAATAAGTAATGAAATACTAGAATTCAATCGAACTCTTCAACAAATGAACTTAACAGATGTTTACAGAGTCTTCCATCCCACAAAATCAGAATACACATTCTTCTCAGCTGCACATGGGTCATTCTCCAAAACAGACCACATACTCACACATAGAACATGTTTAAGTAAGTGCAAAGGAATTGAAGTTATCCCCTGTACATTATCAAACCATAGTGCGATGAAATTGGAGATCCATAGCAAAAGAAACTCAAAAAATTTCATAAACATGTGGAAATTGAACAACACACTTCGGAATAACCAATGGGTCACAGAGGAAATTAAAGAAGAAATCAAACAGTTCCTCCAATTAAATGACAATGACATGACAATATATTGGAATCTATGGGACACAATGAAAGCAGTCTTAGGAGGGAAATTCATAGCAATGAATACACATATTAGGAAAATAGAACAAGCCCAATTAAACAACCTGATGCTGAACCTCAAGCTTCTAGAAAAAGAAGAGCAGGACAACCCCAGAGCTCATACAAGGGAGGAAATTATACATATCAGAGGAGAAATCAATGCAATGGAGACTAATAGAACGATACAAAAAATCAATGAAGCCAAGAGTTGGTTCTTTGAAAGAATCAACAAAATTGACAAACCTTTAGCCAACCGTGTCAGAAAAAGGAAAGAAAAGGCCCAAATCCATGCAATTAAGAATGAAAAGGATGAAATTACAACAGACCCAGAAGAAATCCAGAGGACCATGAATACCTACTTCCAGAACCTATACGCCAGTAAGTGGAAAACACAGAAGAAATGGACAGAT